>NW_005842120.1:1548743-1553949 GCF_000455745.1 Alligator sinensis | reverse complement strand
ACCCCCTTCCATGCTCTCTGCCCTGGGGTAGACCGCGCAAGCAGCCATGGGTAAGCACGGGGGAGGTGGGGCAGGAGGGAAGTGAGGGTGATCTGGGGTGCTGGAGTGGGGGGCGCAGTAGGCCAATCCAGGCCAGCAGGGAGGGGGAACAGGTGAGGCGTTTACACTAAGGGCCTTGTTATATTTTAAACTATGAGCCACACAAATGTTGATCAGAGTTAGTGCTAACTTGGAGTTTGGAGCAGTCACACCCATAGTCTAGAAACCTTCTCTGCCATCTCTGACTTGTGACTAGGGGCCGGGTAACCAGGACAGGCTTCTATCCCTGCTCTGTGGGTGGCAGTGTGAGACATCCTGGCATACTGGACGACTTCAGCTTGGGGGCACGTCTGTGGGGAGTGGCCACACCTGAATGGTACAGGAGTTGGGAGAGAGAGTAAGGAGGCAGAGGGACTCCAATATGTCTGAGGCAGGGGAGTGGGAGCAGGCAGGGATATGGAGGAAGGGTTGTTATTTTATTGAATTTAGGTTGGGAATCAAGTTTAGGGTGGGTAAGGGTAGACACTCTCATCAGGGGAGCAGAAGGGGATAGAGTGTGTTGGATTGCTGTTTAAGTCTGGAAGGGGTGAGGTAGAGGGTGTTTCATAGATTCATAGTTGTTGGGGTTGGAAGGAACCTCAACAGATCATCGAGTCCGACCCCCTGCCCTGGGCAGGAAAGGGTGCTGCGGTCAGGTGACCCCAGCCAGGTGCCTATCCAGCCTTCTTGAAGTAGAGTGCCCAAAACTGGATGCAGTACTGCAACTGCAGTCTGACCAATGCCGCATAGAGGGGGAGTATCACCTCCTTGGAGCTATTTGTCATGCATCTGCTGATGCATAATAAAGTGTAGTTATCTTTGCTGATGATTTCGTCACATTGACAACTCGTGTTCGTCTTGGAGTCCACTACGACTCCGAGATCCCTTTCTGCTTCTGTGCTGCTGAGAGAGTCACTTCCCAGCTAGTAGATGTGCTGGGTATTTTTGTGCCCAAGGTGTTGTTTTGGTGGGCTGACTTATTTGATATTTTTTTGTGTTTCTATAATGTTTTCTTTTGTCTTTTATTGTAAGCTGCCTGGAGTCTTTCTGGAAAGGGTGGTATATAAATGTAATGCATAAGAATAAATGAAAGTACTGGTTTTCCTGCCTTTTTGATTTCTCACCTAAATTAATTTTTTTTTCTATGCCTATGGAACAAGCAGTTGCCATCAAAAGGTGGTTGAGCACTTCTGCAAGCTGCTTCTAGGTGCTTAGCTTGTGACTTCTACCAGTTTAGTAGCATAACTTTCTTTAAAATGTTAAAACCTCAACAGGAAACATGCAGTTTGGTTGGTTAACCTTGAGCCCTGAAATGCATTATTGTTGGCATGATTGATGGGTGGCAGTTAGATGCCAGTGTCCTAACAGCAGCATAATCTTAGCAGTTAGGCATCCTTGCTGGTAGTAAGTGCTTGTTTTTTCAAGTCTCAGCAACACAGCAGCAGTCTTTCTGCATTTTGTCCAAAACCATGGAAATCTGTTTCTATATATTTAGCATCTTTTCTACATTTCTCTTTAGTCCTACACTAACTTCTTTGGCTGTGAGTTGTCATATGTTTCTTCACAAATTGTCATCAGAATGGAAATTTCTTTAATAGATGGGTCAGAACAGTCTATCATGATATTCTATCACGCATCTTAGGGGATAAATAGTTTGGCTCTTCCTGCTCTCCCCAATAAAGCTGAAGCAAGGTGCTTATTATGGAAGTATTTTCTCGTTTCATCAGCATGTTCCCTTGTTTCCAATGTATTTACGTCTTTGACTAAAAGATGCATCAAATGTCATAAATTTCAAGATCCTTTTATTATGTTTCTTCTTTCTATCTAACTTCTTTCTCTTCTATGTCACCTTTGCAGGGTTGTCTGTGAAAAAGTTACAATTCAGTTCTTGTTCAGTTCATTACAGGTTTTATTTCATCTTTTCTGAAGATTTCTGCTGTATGGGCATGTCCTGAAGTTAATTCTTTTTGTAAGATGGACAACTCTATTTTCTGTTGTAACACAAGCTCATATTACTGGATCACTGTGTACTTTGTTCCACCCCTGAAAGCTCATTTAATGAATCTCTTGTCAATGTTTTTGAACATTGTTCAATTTCCATCTCATATACCATGTCTACCAAGTTTCCAGCAATGTCTGGTCAGCCATGTGACATGTAGACTGCTTGTAATGAACCACACCAATAAAACATTTGATTTAAATGAGACAAAAGGGAGAATTTGTTGCATAAGTGGGCCAAGCAAATTTTTCTTTTGCAAGCATCTGCTGGTCCTGAACTCATCCCTGGTTTTATTGAATGATCAAAGTAATTGAATTGTATTGAATGAAACAAGTAATGTACTTCTGACATGTTTAGTTCCAGCACTGGAGTGATAGACATTACAGATGATAGAAAACCATAACTGTAACCTCTGATGTCTAAACCTGACATCATTTTAAAAAGAAGTCAGTCTCTTTCACCATGTGTTACTTCCTGTACTATTTTAAAAAATAACATTAAATGAAAGATTCCTCTTCCTGCAGTTTGTAGTTGTTCAACTGTTTAATAGTAGGTTTTATTCTAAACCTAGTTTTACATTAAAATAATTAATAAATGAGAAGGATTATCTAAATCTATTTAAACTCTTATCTCAAGTAATATACCAAACCACTTAAAATGTTTAAATATTGAAATTCATAAATGCCTAATAAAACCTTATTTTTAAACTGGCAGTCTTTGCCTAGGATGTGATTATATCTAAAAATGAAAAATTACTTACAGAAGTCCAGCTGTAGCTGTAAAAAAGTAATTGATAAATATTCCCACAACAAAGTAACATATCAGTTATATTTGTAGCATGCACATTTTAAAATTAATCAATTAGTAATCCATCCAAAAAACAGTTTAGATTATCATGGTAAATTTATCAAAATGCACTAACATAAAGCATTCCATAAGGGGGGAAAATAGGGCTGGTAGCCAGCTGATCCAGATTAAGTTGTTGTCAACATGGCCACCTCCAAAGTCACTGCCTTCTGAGAAGCTTTTTGCAGTGTTGTTTAATTTTGGCAATGAAGCCTTATGTCTTTTTGTTGCACTGTTCACGTTTGGCACCTGTTTCTTTTTCACCTACCAAAACAAAAATACCTTGACCTAATTTAGTGTCTCTTTATAACCTGAAGATATGGTAGTTATTTTGCTCCAGTTCCCAGGTGTTGAAATCCACTCTGGAAGAATGCTGTCCTTTCTTGTCAATGTTCTACTTTGACAGTGGTTGCACAATGGGCTGTCTTCTTTTCTCATTACTTAACTTTTCCATCGCGGTCTAGAAAAATGAAGGAATTAACAATAATCCTAGACATCTTGAGTAACCCATCTACCTGCTGCCAGGGAGGAGCAGGGGTTCAGATAAATTTCTGCGCCTAGCATTATTTTTGGCTCACTCTAGGCACCTCTTTTCTTAGCATCTAGGTCAGGGGTTGTCAACTGGGGGCACACGGAAAGGTGCTAGGGCGGTATGCTAACAAAGTAAAGTTAGTGACAGAGTGCTACCACCCACCACCCTATGCCACTGCCTCCCAGGAGCAGGGCTGTGGGAAGGAGTGAGGGCAGCATCTCCTCTCTGTGGGCCACACAGGCACTGCCTGGCCGGCCAGACACAGGGGTGGGGGGGAGGCCTGGGCGGGCCGGCCACAGGGGTGGGGGGGAGCTTGCAGGCGGCAGCCGCTGCTGCAACCCACCACTCGTGACACCATGTGCAAGCTCGTCCACTCTGCATCTGGCGACCACTACCTGCCCCGCCACTACTCCATGTCTGGCCACTGCCTTCCCTCCCCCCCCAGCTCCATGTCTGGCCGCCACCACCAGAAGGGGTACTGTGGCAGGGCACTGTTTGTGCCTGCCAATTTAAGGGCCTGAAGCCAGCAGCCGGCAGGTGCCTTATTAGGTCAGCCATTTTGGATTCAGGGCTGCCCATATAAAGAGGGTATTTTGCTGCTGAAAGACCAGGCAACAAGCAGGAACAATCAGGAGGTAAGAGCAAGAGCTTATGGGGATGGCTAGGAGGTTCTTGGTCCTGGGCATGACCTAAAACTGCATTCTGCTGGGAGTGGGTGGCCTGGTGGTACTCTCAGTGGTGCGGGAGCCCCCAGGAAATGCCAGGCCAGTTACCATCCTGGTGAAAGGTGGGTTGGGGTGCCTTAACCCCCAGCTCCCACAACTGAGTGGGTTACCCCATAGAAGGGTCAGGAAGGCAGACCCAAGAGAGAGAGGGCTATAGACTCATAAGTCTGACTTGACATCCCCTGACTGGTCCAAGCTAGGGCCAGGACCAGAAGGGTCAAAGGGCCAGGGGCCCACCGCGAGGAATGCCCAAGAGCTGAGGGCCTGGTGTTCTGACTGACCTGGAGGTAGGCCAGGGCCCGTAGAGCCGAAGGTCCCGGGGGGACCACACCTGTTAGAGGGAAGCAGATCAGGGAGCTATGCAGCTGGGAAAGAAGGCGGAATAGGCTGCCTGAACAGAGGGATCTAAGTGGGGTCCAACTAGTAGGATTTTGGGGCCCAGTGTGGGGCTGGTGATAGGGATAACATCTGGATGCCATCTGTGAGGCTTCGGCTGTGGTGTAGGGGAGGAACGGAGTCGCAGATAGCTCCCACTGGCATCGGGGCAAGCAATGGTCAGCCTCCCGTTTAATCAACATTAATTAATTAATTAACAACAAGGCATGGTGGGCGAGAAGGTGGGTGGTTAGCCCAGAAACAGGTGGGCGAGCCCCAGGGAAATCAGCCCTGAGAAATCCCCGTTACAGGTACATGCCTTAAAAAAGGTTGAAAACCCCTGATCTAGGTGATCTACTTCTATCTTTGCAGGCAGCTTATTATCTCCCTTGTGCATAAGGATCCTAGGCCCCTCATCCTCTGGGTTTGGACTGTCCTTCTGGGGCAAGTTACTTTTTCTTTTAGGCTGTCCTAGCGTTCTCCTTGGAAATGTTTTAGTGAATGAGGAAGACAACACTATTCTTCAAAATGAGAGTGCATGAGTAATCATTTAGCCAATGGACAGGTCTGAAAATTCTAATACAGTCTTGTAATTTCATACTTTCATAGTAGCTAGGGTCAGGAGGGACCTGAACAGATCATCTAGCCTGA
>NW_005842120.1:1537915-1548509 GCF_000455745.1 Alligator sinensis | reverse complement strand
ACCCTCTCCAGGCTGGCCACATCCCTTTTGAAGTGCGGTTCCCAGTACTGGACGCTGTACTCCAACTGCGGCCTGACCAAAGTTGCATAGAGGGGGAGGATCACCTCTCTGGACCGGCTTGAGATGCACCTTTGGATGCATGACAAGGTATGGCTGGCCTTGCGGGCTGCGGTCTGGCATTGGCAGCTCCTGTTCATCTTGGAGTCAATAATGACTCTGAGATCCCTTCCCGCCTCTGTGCTTTCAAGAGGGGAACTCCCCAGCCTGTATGTATGCTGTGGATTCCTTCTCCCAAGGTTCAGCACCCTGTCTTTGTCTACGTTGAACCCCATCCTATTCTCATCTGCCCACTTTTGTAGTCTGTCTAAATCTAGTTGCAGCCTCTCTCTCCCTTCAAGTGTGTCCTCCTCGCCCCACATCTTAGTGTCATCAGCAAACTTGGACAGCGTGCTTTCCACCCCCTCATCTAAGTCGCTGATGAAGATGTTAAACAGTGCGGGCCCGAGGACCGAGCCCTGGGGTACCCCAGTGCTCACATCTCACCAGGTTGAGTACAACCCATCCACCACTACTCTCTGGGTGCGCCCCATCAGACAATTTTTTACCCATCCAACTGTGCAGGCATCAATTTAAATAATACTTATTCCTATGGCCTTTACTGTCTATATAAAATGTGTGTTTGTGAATGTGTTTATATATGATACTTGGGAATATTAGTGCACATGCATCAAATAAGTATCTTTTTATATTTATGGAGCCATAACTTCCCTTGGAACTGTGTGTAAAACAGTCATATTGATATGAATAGCTGCTATGTTCATGTGTATCAAAAGGAAGGTACAGGCCTCTTAAATCAATATTTCTATTATAAGCCAATTTCTTTAAAAAGAGTAGAACTGGGCTATTTTTACTTTGTTAGCTCATACATATCCGTACCTGGATTCAGAGAATATTAATCTTCTTCCTAGCAGAATTGTTGTGGCAAAGTATGAGTGTTCAGACATTCTACATTTCACATTAGTGTTATATATAAAAATAAACTATAGATGCCTTAAGTGGACAAAAGCATACTTTGGACAAGTGGCAGGTTGTTATCCTTGGTAGTTTAAGCTGTTTAATAAGAGTTTGAACTAATGAGAGAGACCATGTTTTTTTCTGATGAGGTGTTAAACACTGTTATCATCCCCCTGCTGGCTTGCTCACCTGTCAGTTTGCTGCAGAAAATATAAAGAAACAGGGAGGGAGATTGAAAAGCTCTGTATCATCAACAGATGCATGCACACCTCCCCTTGTCTCAGAGTGGTAGCCCAGGACTGGGGTGTGATAACACTCCTGCCCCTTGAGCAGCCAGCAGGGAAAAGCCAGGTAGACCTCCCTAATCAGAACATCCTGCTGGGGCCTGGCCACGCTCCATTCAGCTCAGCTCCCTGCAGAAGGGAAGGGAGGGCTGCTCTAGCACCCCCAGGCTTCTAGCCTGAGCCACTGTAGGCATGTGCCTGCATTTTCTCAGTCCAGAGAGAATGTCTGTCCAGTTACAAACCAGATTGGCCTGGCCAGGTTAGGCTAACCTGCAAAGATTTAATCAATTCAGGCTCATGCTCAGGCTTTTTGAATATCTGTCCCTAGCCCTTGTGTGGATTTAGAATATTTGGCAAATTTAGATGGATAACTTAATTTTTTCCCCTGTCAATTAGCTGAAAGCTCAAAATGTATCTGAACAGGATGGTTTTTTACTTTTCTGAACTATAATATATTTGTATTAGTGGAAATAGCGTATGTGTCAAGCTTCTCCTGAGCTTTCAGCCTTTTTAGGCTTTTCTTTTTGCCAGTTTGTGCCTCAGTGACAAGCTCTATTTCAATACATTTTGGTTGGAGAAATTTTGTTTGCAGTGAACCTAATTAATATTCCCTAGTGTTTCACTAGAAAGCAAGATAATAAAATGACAGGCTAGTCCATGGCTAGCATGGTGAGGCAAGTGTGTTTTACCTTTCCAGAAAACATGGATGCTGTAGACCAGCGGTTTTCCACCAGGGTGCTGCAGCACTATAGTGTGCCTAGTGCCTTGATATCCTTTCAAGGGTGCTGTGAGGTGCCACAAAATGTTTGCACTGTTAAGAGTGCAAACATGTTTCACAAGATAATCCCTTTCAATAGGGATCCATAGTGCTAAATATACTCTGAGCTGTTGTGATCTTTTTGAGTTCGTGCCACAGAAACACCATTCTAGTTTTTTCATGCAGGAAAACAAGAGTGAAAACTAATAGCTGGCATATTTCTAGGGGTTCCTTGAGTCAAAAGAAGCTGAGAACCACTGCTTTATATATTTTGGACAGGGATGCGCTAGTTCAACTGACCTTGAATGTAGAGGTATGGGAGGAATGGTTTCTGTACCAGGCACAGTCTGCCAGAATAATTACAAATGTTTGCGATGAGGAGATAATAAAACTAAGATAAGCTAGTAAAATCATTTTGAGTTCCTCAAAAATGAAAAGGAAAATCCCACCCTGTTGTCTTGTTTGCCATGCCTTGATGTTATAATTGGACTGGGAGGCTGCCCCTAGAAGTCAGGGGAGTTGGCTTCAGGCCCTAAATTCTTGTCCAGGCTGAAGCAAGGGCCTTGGCCCAATACTCTGGCTGGGGCCTGGAACAGTGGTGGCAGTGGACCTCAGGCAAAGGGTTTGCCTGAGCTCCACTGTCCCAGGACCTTGAGCTCCTGGGCCCCACCTCCTGCCTTTCCCTTCCTGGACACTAGGTCCCTTGGCCCTTGCCTTGCCCTTTGTAGGCTTTGGGTTTGTTCACTCAGTTTTTTCTGTCACATGCTAGAGTCCTTCAGCTAGTAGCAGTGCTCCTGCCAGGCACTGCTTGCAACTTCCAAGCTTCTCAGGTCTCATGACTGGGCCATGGCCCCCTCAGCCTTAGCCCACACATGCTACTTGGCCCCCTTTGAAGGGTTTAGGAATTGAGGTGCCTATGACACCATTCTCACTGGACTCCTTTTCTCCTACAGCCATGATCCTGTCCTCCAGTGGCAGGTTATCCAGGCTGACCTGGACAGGCTCAGCAAGTGGGCGGACGAGACTCTGATGGTGTTCAACGCCGATAAATGCAAGGTTCTCCACCTTGGGAAAAAAAACCCGCAGCATCCTTATAGGCTCGGCAGTGCTATGTTGGCTAGCACTATGGAAGAAAGAGACTTGGGGGTCATCATTGACCACAAGATGAACATAAGCCTGCAATGCGATGCGGCGGCTAGTAAAGCGACCAAAACGCTGGCTTGCATCCATAGATGCTTCTCAAGCAAATCCCGGGACGTCATTCTCCCCCTGTACTCAGCCTTAGTGAGGCCGCAGCTGGAGTACTGTGTCCAGTTTTGGGCTCCACAATTCAAAAAGGATGTGGAGAAGCTTGAGAGAGTCCAGAGAAGAGCCACGCGCATGATCAGAGGTCAGGGAAGCAGACCCTACGATGACAGGCTGAGAGCCCTGGGGCTCTTTAGCCTGAAAAAGTGCAGGCTCAGGGGTGATCTGATGGCCACCTACAAGTTTATCAGGGGTGACCACCAGCATCTGGGGGAACGTTTGTTCACCAGAGCGCCCCAAGGGATGACGAGGTCGAATGGTCACAAACTACTTCAAGACCGTTTCAGGCTGGACATAAGGAAGAACTTCTTTACTGTCCGAGCCCCCAAGGTCTGGAACAGCCTGCCACCAGAGGTGGTTCAAGCGCCTTCACTGAACACCTGCAAGATGAAACTGGATGCTTATCTTGCTGGGATCCTATGACCCCAGCTGACTTCCTGCCCTTTGGGCGGGGGGCTGGACTTGATGATCTTCCGAGGTCCCTTCCAGCCCTGATGTCTATGAAATCTATGAAATCAAGACAACAAAAACTATGAGCATCCACTACCAAATAAAAGGTTCCCCCAACCCTGGGTCAACATCACATCATGGCAGTAAGCTACAACACAAGGCCAAAAGACTTAGCTCTGCTGCCTGGTGGTGCAGGGGCTTCCTTACAATTCCCTGCTTCCTCCTTGGCCAGCCAGGCCCCTCTCTCCCAGGAAGTCCTTCCCCCACAGAATGAAGGGCTAGACTGCCCCTTTTGCCTCAGGCCCTGGGTTTATATGCCTCTAAGCCCCACCCTTTCTGGTCATGTGGTTCCCCAGTCACACACAAGGGGCAGTCTTTGCCTAGTGGCCAGACTGTGCTCCTCTGCTACAGCCCCACACAGCAGGCTTGGCCTGCTGCATTCTCTGTTTAAAGTGACAGAAGTCTCTGGCACCTGTCACGCACTGTAATTAGTTGGTTAGGTCTCCCAGCATTTTGCATGGTTTAAATTATTTTATTTTGTTTATGTAATTCTTTAAGTCCCTGAGGAAGGAATGTTGGTAGGAACAGAGCCAGCCTTAGGGAAGATGGTGCCTTGAGTGAACTTGCATTTTGGAACCCCCTCCCCCGGTAACCTGCCCCCAAATTAGTGATGCTGCTGCAGGCAAAGTCAGGCAGGCAGGCAGGGGTGTGTGGCACAGTCCAGTAGGGAGGCGGAGCAGCGTGGTCTATGAGGCAGGCAGATGGGCAGGCACCACTGCTGTCATCTGCACTGCCTGGCTTGGTTCCTCCTGTGAAGTGGCTAAAGCCAGGGGCTGGGCTGGGCTAGGCTAGGCTAGGCGCTGCTTCTCCTGCCTTGGGCAGGGGTGGGCTGGGGCAGAGTGGGGGTGAGCACTGCTGTGAGCATGGGCTGATCACACACACACACGTGTGTGTGTGTGTGTGTGTGTGTGTGTGTGTGTGTGCATCGTGCTTCCGTGACCATGGCGCTCTGGGTGGTCACCCATGTCGCCCACTCCTAAGTCTGGCTCTAGATAGGAATTTCTGCCTTAAAGAGTTCAACTCCTCCAATTTCTAAATTTGGGAAAGCAGCACCAAAGTGTATGCTCATTATTATGGGCACAGACAGAAGTGACAATTTTCACCCAATCTGGCCACAGAAAGCAGTCTATAGCTGTGACCAAACACAAGTACACGGCTGCAGACAGCTTAAAAAATGGCCAATTATGTGAAAACCTGAACCCACATTGCATGAGGAGTCAGATGAAAATGTTTCACAACAGAGGTCTTCTGTAACTTCTGTCTGCCTTCTATAACTCACCTCCATTTCTGTTGTCTTCCTTTTACATTGGAGTGTATATGCATAGATGGGAAGAGAGGGAGAATAGTTTGATTTCCACACATTCATAGGGTTGGTGTCAGCTGTTTTTATTTCCTTTCCTTTTTTTAATTCATCCTGTACCTTGCTAACATGCTACAGAGTTTCAGAATTTGTCAACACATTGCAGGCTTTTCAGAAGTTGCAGACCTGATTTTTTTTCTACCTTACTTTTGGAACAAATTCCTCTGTTGTAGCAAAACAAGCACTCACAGTATGCTTTTTGTATCTTGCTATTTATAGCTTTGTAGATATTAAGAGTTAAAGGGGCCTTTAGATGTGTTTTATAATACAAACCCTAGAATTCCATTAGTTACATTAGACCTGAATTGAGCCCAGTGCCATATATTTCAGAAGGCATCCAGTCATTTTCTAGATTTAAGGTCTACCAAATCTCTCAGTTCTCTTGACCATTTGTTCCTGTGCTCAATTAGAAGCTCTGAGACCAGAAGGTACATTTTTCTCCTGTCCTCTAATTATTTTGGGGGTTCTTCTTTGCACCTTTTTCCAGGTTTTCAAATCCTTTCTAAACTGTAATGCCAGAACAAGGCTTAGTCTTCTAGCAGTAATCTCACTGGTGTCATACACAGAAGCAAAAATCATGTTCCCACTCCTAAACACTATTTTTTTTTTATAATCCCCCTGCCTATTGCTCATTCAGGAAGGATATAGGAGGTGGTATAAAAGGAAATTGCATTTACCTTTTCTAAGCTTATTGCACACGCTAAGGGCTTCAATTCCTCAGTGTGGGTTGAAGGAACTCGCACTTTAACAGAGATTAGTGATCTTAATTTCAGAATTACCAAAGTGACAGTAATTCTCTTATCTCTTTTTGTCCATCTCTCCTCCTTCTCTCCCTACCACTTTCCATTTCTTCATCTTTTTTTCTATACCTACAGACCCTCACAGATTCTGTGAAATGTTACAAATATCCAGTTGTTATAAACAAGGCTGTGAAGTAAGGTGATGTTAGGTAGGAAAGAAACAGTTTTAGAGTAGATACATATTTCTCAAGAACCAACAAAGTTGAGGAAGCTTTCGAAGTAATGTAAAAAGCAATTCTTTAATCTTTTCCACCATGCAGACATACGGTAAAAAATTATTTTATCTGTGCAGCTGAGCATGGATTGTATTTGCCGGCCATGCATTTGGAGTAGAAGGGAGGAGAAGTTTTGGCAGTGGATTGGGGCTTTATCAGGTGTTTTAGCTTTACTGATAATGCTGCACCCTGTTGAACTAAGAGTTTGAACTGCAAACTTTCAGGGTTGGCAGTAATGCTATTTTTATTTTATTTTCTGTGTTGTGGGGGACCAAACACTTAAGAATTCTCTTATCTCTTTTTCCATAAACAAAAGGTGCCTATAACTCAGTGTTTCAGGTATTATTGCAGTGTAGTAATATCATAATTTTAAGCTGCCACAAGTTATTACTTTCCATTTACATAGTATATCTTTTTTTCATCTATGTGATAATTTTTGAACAGTGTTGATCCTCCAGCCCAGAGGGTGGAAACTCCATAGAAACTCTTATTTTCTTTTTGCGATAAGTCTGTTATATCTTTTCTACAGATGTCATCTGACCCCTATTACTCTGATATGCAGGGAGTAATGTTCCTACATAGTTCACATGTATAATAGAGCACAAATCAAGATCAAGCCCTCACTTTTCTTGCTCTGGGACCTATGAAAAATATCATTTGTATCCTCTGTTGGGACAGCTGTTGAAAAGTTTCCCTGACTAGAAAGAAGAAGGGTATTGGGGATGAGAAGGCCTGAGAGTATCCTTGCAAGTTGTACAAAATGAAATCACTTGTTACAGTTCCTCAAACATAAAGAATATGTGTTCCACAAGAGGATAGGTTCCTCAGATATATCCAAAATGGAAAACTTGGAGTGTTGAACACTAGCCTCTAATCTAGTTAGAACCTGATAAGAAATTTTTAACAAAAAAGAAAATAAAAGGTGACAGAATGTTTGAAAACTTTTTTCGAGTTGCTAACCTACTCTCATGTTGGATGGAAATGAAACAAAATTGGAAGCCAATGTTTTAGAATTTTAAGCACATTTGCTTCCTTTCTCTGACCTGCTATCAAGTATTCTAATCAAGTATTCTGCTGTTATAAGGGTGAAGTTATACATTACACTTAGGCCATACTAAATCTTTGGAATATTAAGTGGTGTTAAAGTTAGAGCATGCAATGAGCAGTTGCATATTAAGGGTTAATACTGTTTCTTGCCTGCACATCTCTGATTTGACACTAGAGGGCTGGTGAGCAGGGGCATAGCTAGGAACCAGGATACCTGAGCTCTATCCCTGCTCTGTGGTGGGGAGGGGGGGAAAAGGGAAGCACCTGGGAGTGGTGTATCCTCGGATGCTGGAGGATTGCATTTTTTTATCTCTGTGGTTCAGAGTGAAGTTACCCTAACCCAAGCATGGCCCAGAGTTAACCCTCACCTGAAGTGGCATAAGTTTAAGAGGTCAGAGGACACTTAGCACAAATTAATGAGCTTAAACATGCAGATGCTCATGTTTTAAGTGCCCTTAATATGGTCTACGTATAATATGTAACTTCACTCTTATGTATGTGCACTTTAATGTACAACACTTTTACCAACTTGGTTTCTTTTTAGTGTCTGAGACATTTTGCAACTTGGCCAGTCTGAATGTGCTAAAAGCAAACTCTGAAGGAGGTCAAACAGGTCAGAGAAAGTGAAGACAGACATTTAACTTCTCCTAGTTCCTTTTTGTTCCAAGCTTAACCTAGGACCATTGTATTTAGGATTGGTCATGATGGGCATTCATACATGCTCTGGGAGGGGTGGGGGGCAGGGACACTTTAATTAGAATGGCTCCAAGAGCCATTCTAATTATAATGCCTGAAGGGTCGCATGTATCAGCATCCCCGCACTGCAAAATGGCAATGGGGTTGCAGGGATGCTGATACTTGATACACGTGATGCTGGCATCTGCTGGAGCATGGTAATTACTATGCTCCAGGAGACTCAATCAAATCAGCTCTGACGTGCTATAATTATAGTGCATCAGAGCAGCCTCGCTGCATGTGTGTAGGCACCTGATGACTAGATTATAGAAATCTTGCCTTGCATTCAAAAGCTTGTCTGACTTTATCCCAACCATGCAGTTGGTCCAATAAAAGACATCACTCTCAAAAATCCCTCCTGGAAAGCTTCTAATAACTTCTCTTAATATCTTTATGATTTCCGTCTATGTAGGATTCCAGTTCTCTGTTAGATAAAACCAGATATTCTCTGCTATTGAAACATTTGTGGTCGTGATAGGTACAGTAGTGTCTCTCTTTTACTATCTGTGTTAATTATATCACTACTGAGATGTAACTATTTTATAAACACTATGCATTTTCTTCAGTGTAAGAAAGTTATTTTGTAATGAGATTAAGAAATTTTCCCTTTCTGAGGGCACTGATTTAGCTTGATAGAGCTTTGTGAGAGATCCCTGGCATGCATTTTAAAGATATCGGTGGGACCTTAACAGATCAAAGGCCTATAAGTAGTTAAAAAAAATCTTGATTCCTTTAAAGGAGGGTAAGTTGTCAGGTGCTGCCCAAGGAGTGCCAGTTACCACTGACAGGGAGACAAACCAACACAGAAACATAAAGGAACTGAGGAAATCTAGAGGAACTGGCATTTCCTAGACCGGGGAAATTCTAGAGAAAAACTAAATATGCATGTAGTCTAGTATTATTTCAAGATATGTTTTCAATGAAACAGAATTTTATTCTAAATATAGGAACAAATACTTAGCTTTGAGAAAGAGTCGTCACTTAATTAGCTCTTTCATTGCTTTACTGGGAGCAAATCTGTATGGTCTGAGCCAAAGTCAGACTTGCATAGGTAACTTATTGCAAAGAGAACTTAGGTCTGGGAGCTTGAATCCACCCTCAGAGAAAGGTGATAGGAGATTGTGACCTAAATAGGATTCACTTGAAAAGACCAGGAGTGTCAGAGGTGCAGTTTGCCCCATAACTGTGACAGTGTCATTGGTATAAAATCTGCCAAGTCTGTGTTTGAAACTATCAGCTGTTTTCGTAAATTTTGGGTGTCTATAAAGTTCCTTGTGTAACATACCTGCTTTGATCTTGATTCCTCTAACATATCTGTTTTGATCTTGATTCTCTATGTTCAGGGCAAAGTTCAGTATTGTTATGATAACTGATGTCATTACAGTGATATAGATGTCATTGCAAAGCAAGGCCATTAGTCCTCCAGGCCACTCAACCTTCAGCCTGTTGGTGGCTAGCACAGAATTTTTGAACCTCTGCAGTATGTTTTAGGACTGTCAGTTACCACTTAAGCATAACTGAGAAAGTATTAAGTTCAACATGTATGTGGCAACAATATAGGCTACTTGCACCTATGGCATTTTTTCATATTTTTCAATTTTTATCCACTCTCTGAGTAGGGTGACAACCTTTTCCAAATTGGAAGGCAGGACACATCTGGGTACCTTATTCATACATTATACCTCTGAAAAATTGTTAAAAGGTTACCATTTATCAGTTTCAAATTATTGCCTTTCATTTGGTGTTGATCTCTATTTTGTGAACAAAGATTTCTGAAGGAAGCAGTGCTAATGAACTACTAGAAGGCCTGAAATTATTATTGTTCTTCTGTTTCAGTGTCAACAGTAGTCTTGAAAAACCTCACTTGAGATCATTATCCTCATTAGTTCACCGTCCTGCACTTTATTTAATGATGCAGTGCATCTTGAAAAACCAAGCAAACTGTTTTTCTGCACTTTTTAAAATAAGCACAAATAATTTTTGTCCTGCCACTTACCTGATTACATTGTGTCCCATCTATTTTAATAGAATTCTCACTTTGGTTCATTTAGTCAATTGATTTTTATTACTTCTCTTCATAGTAGATTTGGTAGATAGAAAAATCCATAAATGTGTTTCCTAAACAATCAGCATGTTCATAGCTGCTTTAGTTAGCGTAAGAATCCAGCAGCTAGTGAATCCAGCAGTGGTCATGTACAAACATTCAGTTTTTCCTGGAAGAGTGAATGTCTGTACACATTCCCTTCTGAGGGAAGCAGCAGCACAATTC
This sequence comes from Alligator sinensis, assembly GCF_000455745.1. Taxonomy (NCBI): domain Eukaryota; kingdom Metazoa; phylum Chordata; order Crocodylia; family Alligatoridae; genus Alligator; species Alligator sinensis. The sequence continues at coordinate 1,538,213 of NW_005842120.1, read as the reverse complement.
TTCAGCATCCTAGGGTGCTTTATTCCTGGGCCCCCTCCCCACCCACAGGGGCAGTTTGTCACTTGGGCTGGAATCTACTGCTCTAGCCAAGCAGGAAACAGAACATGCCCCCTTCGTGATTTGCACATTGTGCTTCAGATGCAGGGCGCTTACACTGTTGGCTACAAATGTCCAACTCGGGATCCTTAAAATTCTGGTTTATTAGGTGGATTGAAACTGTAATGGAGTCAGATCATAAACCTTGGGGCTGGCCCCCCCCCCCCCCCCCCACCACCCGCACACACGGCAACACACACAC
>NW_005842120.1:1512990-1537780 GCF_000455745.1 Alligator sinensis | reverse complement strand
CAATCCAGGGGTCATTGACCCTCGTGGGACTTCCCCCCCCTCGGTGGCTACTGGATGGCATCTATCAGCCCCAGGGGTTGTCCGCATGTACATGCAGGTTTGGGAGTCCGTTGATGAATTTTGAATAGGGCTATGGAAGCGGTCGATCTGGAGATATTCATCCCAAAAGTTGGTCCCTGGCATTGATTAACTCAGACCAGGGCTTCTAGCCCTTAAACAGTGTAGTTTAGAGAATTCCCGGTTGCTACATTGGCTCCTATTAATTTCTTCCCTTGGTTGATCTGTGGTTTCCCTAGGTGTTAATTGCCACCTGCTACTGTGTTACGCATTCAATCACTGATTCACTCGCTCTTTCAGGGGCCCGCCTGATACAGGGAAGCAGTGGTTTGATTCCTGCCCTTGTTAACATTGTTACAGTGTATAACTTACTTCTAAAACTAAAAGGGTGTAGGTTCTAAAACTAAAACACATTTAGTTAAAAGGTGAAGAGTATAAAAGATAAGCTACAAGAGTAATGCCATGGCACACAAATAGATAAATAGCAAAATACAAGGGGAGATACAAAATACACACATACAAACTTTAAAACACAATTCCTTATCTTATAGTGAAAGAAAGAGGAAGGAAGAAAAGGTAGAAGAGGAGAAACATATCCAAAGAGGAGAAAGCAAATGCAAGCAAGAGGAAAAGGGGGCTTTCTGCTACAACACAAGTTACATTTTTTTGAGTGATAAGGCTCCTGAAAGCTTTCTACAGCTGTGAGATAACAAACATTCATGGCTGCAAAGCACTTTTAAAATGGCTGATCATGTTAGATCAGCTGTTAGCTGACGGTGCTCTAGAGCACAGCACCTTGGGGAACTTTTGTTCAGGTTCCCTGTGAGGGTTAAGTGCGGGCAATTCTTCCTGCATCCCATGCATCTTTGTAGGGCTGGGCTGGTACTAGCCCAGCCCAGCCCCACGCCCAGGGCTGTCACAGAGAGAAGAGAGTCTCTTTCTTGTTCAGTGCAGTGGGGGTGGGGGAGGGTACCTCTGATGGGATCATAGGGGGAGCCAGCCTGTGCCCATGAGGCAAGGGGGCTCCATTCTTGCCTGCCCCCCACCTCCCACCTCTAGCCACAGGAAAGCCCAGCTGGCAGCTGTGTGCTGCTGCTGTCAAGAGGCTTGGGCAGGGGGTTGGGAGAGCTGAGTACCCCCACCTTGGGTTACTGGGGGAGGCCCATGAGGCAGGGGTGCAGGGGAGGCTCCCTTGCTACATTGCCTGCCCAGGCCTCTTGACAGCAGCAGCACACAGCTGCCACCTTGGCTTTCCTGTAACTGTAGCTGGGGCTGGGGAGTGGGGTGGTTTGGAAGCCTCCTGGGAGGCTGCTGTAGCACACCCTGCTTGCAGGCCAGGGCCAGTGCAGGCAGGTTCGAGCTCCCCTGACCCAACGGGTGAATGTCTGGTGGGTTCAGTGATACTCTAGAAACTTACTGCACTTTGTATAAAGTGTCATGAGTTAGAGAGCCTCCCAGACAGGCTGTCTAAATATCTCTAGGCACCTGCAATCTGACTCTGAGCAATCTAGATCTGCCATTCAGGGCTTCCCTGTGCCAGCTGTCTCTAGGCAGACTGAAGGGAGTCTTCAGAGCATACCGAAATGTGTACACAGGGGATCCCTAGCTGCGTAATGTCAGCACTGCAAACTCTGTGCTATTCATGTGTTTAACATTTGAACGCGTGTTCAGAGGTCTCTGGGTAAGTTTATCTACCAGGAAAATAAACCTGGGAGAATTCTTCTACATCATTTAAATATATGGACGCAGCCATTATCAAGTTGGTAAAAGACAGTGAAATAACCAGAATAACCAGAAGCCCTTGCCTCCCCTCCAGAACCGTCTGAATTATAGTAAGCCAAGACTTCTCATTATCTCACATCATCATGCCTCATTACTTTCATTATCCAATTCCATTCACTAACTATATACTGCTTCCATCTATTAGTGTGTCTTTCTTTCTTTGTCCCACCTACACTTTTACCATTGTTTTCTAGTAGATGTAATAAGATGCCTGATATCTTAATTTATTCTTTCTTTCATTTTCATTTCATTTTAAAGCATTTTAGAATATGTTTGTTAACTTTATTAATTGCAGGTGCTATGTCCAATGTACGCAGTTATAAGAATGAAACTATTGAGCTCAATCTGCTTTGGTGTTAATAGGTGCTTGGAAGTCAGTGAAAACTGTAAAATGGGTAAAGGTTAATGATTCACTCTGAAAAGCATTGCTCAGATGTAATAAGCTCAGATGTAATGATATGAATCCAAACAAAGAAGTCAGTTGTTAAAAAGAAACACTTAGCATCACATACTGATTTTTTTGTCTGATTGGCAGAGTAGTCTATTTGCACCATTCACATAAGAAGAGTTTTGATTGGATTTCTTTTTAAATAAGATTGCTTTTTAAACAGCAAGTAAAGGATATATGTAGGGGTCTACCCAACTTAAGGAGGTGGCCAGCTGATTACAGAGGCAGATTGTAGGGCCAGCCACCATCTTTGAGAGTTTAACATGGCCAGGCCCCCCCACACCTCTGATTGACTGAGGGGCCCACTGGCTCTGCCTCACATGACTGATTGGTAGAGAGGACTGTCTATTGTATAGCCCTGCTCCTTGCTGCTGATTGGTGGAAATGGGTGGGGCTGCATGACAGGCAGCCCTCTCAGCCAATTAGTGGCAAGGGGTGGGAGCAGCGGCCATCTTGCCTTCTCACCTTTGTGCCAGAAGCCCCCTCCCCTCTTCTCCTGGGCAGGCTACATGGCCGGGAGGACTGCTGGCTCAGTTTATCAGGTGCTGTGGAAGGATATGCATAAAGCAGTATATAAGAGAGAGAGAAATTTGAATACATAAGCAGAAGGGAGAGGCAGAAAGGAAGAGATGGGGGCTGAGGGCAGTACTGAGAGGGGCAAACATGCAGGCAATAAACCCATAGGAACAAAGGAAATATTTAAACCAACTGGGGACTGTAAAATCAAACAGGCTGAGCTGCCATGGTAATTAACCAAAGCAGTTTTATCCGTGAAAGTAGTAAATCATTCCTCACTTTTTTTTTTTAACAAAGACCACCTGGGCACAGCTACACTAGTGATTTACTGTGACACCATGCTGCTCCACTTGTCCTACTTCTTGACCTGGAAGTAGTGTTGCTGCCATAGTAGGTATTACATGGTGTCATTCTAAGATCTGTGTTATAGTTCCATAGTTGTTAGGACTGGAAGGAACCTTACAGATCATTGGGTCCGGCCCCTCTGCACGTGGGCAGGAAAGACTGCTGGTCTTGGCACTTGGCTTGTAAAGAAGTTTTTCCCTGTTTGGCCTGAACCGATCTTCAATCAGTTTGTGCCCATTATTTCTTGTCCTCCCCTGGGGGAGCCTTGGTGAATAGATGCTCCCCCGAGCCCTGATGTATGCCCCTGATATATTTGTCGGCTGCAACCAAGTGTCCCCCTGAGTCTTCTCTTCTCCAGGCTTGTGCGGTATCTGACCAGAAAATCTTAGTGCTCTCCTCTGATTTTAAAATCTACACATCTGCTATATTTTTGATTAACTAGATAAAGCTGAGATCTGGTGCATAGGTTTAAATTAAAAGATTTAAGTGTAATTTGGGTAAGTTTTATTTTACAAAGAAGGTAGATGGACTTTTTTGTTAGAGCAATGATGTTAAACAGTATTAAAATATTTAAACAAAAATATCAAGTGGCTGCATTATTATGCAAACATTCACTGCTGGAAGCTCCCTCTGATTAGAAAGAGGGTAATATCCACTCTGTCTGATGTTTACATTGAAGCTTTTGTGCTTTGGTCCCCATCAATGAAATAGGTGTATTTGTACTCCGTCCTTCTCACACACTTCCCCAACTGGAAACTGTGAGGATCAATACCTTAAAAACTCTGTGCTTAGATATTACAGCAACAGAGACAATATATGTGCATAAGATATAGATATGTGGTCTTTGTTAAAAAAAAAAAGTGAGGAATGATTTACTACTTTCACGGATAAAACTGCTTTGGTTAATTACCATGGCAGCTCAGCCTGTTTGATTTTACAGTCCCCAGTTGGTTTAAATATTTCCTTTGTTCCTATGGGTTTATTGCCTGCATGTTTGCCCCTCTCAGTACTGCCCTCAGCCCCCATCTCTTCCTTTCTGCCTCTCCCTTCTGCTTATGTATTCAAATTTCTCTCTCTCTTATATACTGCTTTATGCATATCCTTCCACAGCACCTGATAAACTGAGCCAGCAGTCCTCCCGGCCATGTAGCCTGCCCAGGAGAAGAGGGGAGGGGGCTTCTGGCACAAAGGTGAGAAGGCAAGATGGCCGCTGCTCCCACCCCTTGCCACTAATTGGCTGAGAGGGCTGCCTGTCATGCAGCCCCACCCATTTCCACCAATCAGCAGCAAGGAGCAGGGCTATACAATAGACAGTCCTCTCTACCAATCAGTCATGTGAGGCAGAGCCAGTGGGCCCCTCAGTCAATCAGAGGTGTGGGGGGGCCTGGCCATGTTAAACTCTCAAAGATGGTGGCTGGCCCTACAATCTGCCTCTGTAATCAGCTGGCCACCTCCTTAAGTTGGGTAGACCCCTACATATATCCTTTACTTGCTGTTTAAAAAGCAATCTTATTTAAAAAGAAATCCAATCAAAACTCTTCTTATGTGAATGGTGCAAATAGACTACTCTGCCAATCAGACAAAAAAATCAGTATGTGATGCTAAGTGTTTCTTTTTAACAACTGACTTCTTTGTTTGGATTCATATCATTACATCTGAGCTTATTACATCTGAGCAATGCTTTTCAGAGTGAATCATTAACCTTTACCCATTTTACAGTTTTCACTGACTTCCAAGCACCTATTAACACCAAAGCAGATTGAGCTCAATAGTTTCATTCTTATAACTGCGTACATTGGACATAGCACCTGCAATTAATAAAGTTAACAAACATATTCTAAAATGCTTTAAAATGAAATGAAAATGAAAGAAAGAATAAATTAAGATATCAGGCATCTTATTACATCTACTAGAAAACAATGGTAAAAGTGTAGGTGGGACAAAGAAAGAAAGACACACTAATAGATGGAAGCAGTATATAGTTAGTGAATGGAATTGGATAATGAAAGTAATGAGGCATGATGATGTGAGATAATGAGAAGTCTTGGCTTACTATAATTCAGACGGTTCTGGAGGGGAGGCAAGGGCTTCTGGTTATTCTGGTTATTTCACTGTCTTTTACCAACTTGATAATGGCTGCGTCCATATATTTAAATGATGTAGAAGAATTCTCCCAGGTTTATTTTCCTGGTAGATAAACTTACCCAGAGACCTCTGAACACGCGTTCAAATGTTAAACACATGAATAGCACAGAGTTTGCAGTGCTGACATTACGCAGCTAGGGATCCCCTGTGTACACATTTCGGTATGCTCTGAAGACTCCCTTCAGTCTGCCTAGAGACAGCTGGCACAGGGAAGCCCTGAATGGCAGATCTAGATTGCTCAGAGTCAGATTGCAGGTGCCTAGAGATATTTAGACAGCCTGTCTGGGAGGCTCTCTAACTCATGACACTTTATACAAAGTGCAGTAAGTTTCTAGAGTATCACTGAACCCACCAGACATTCACCCGTTGGGTCAGGGGAGCTCGAACCTGCCTGCACTGGCCCTGGCCTGCAAGCAGGGTGTGCTACAGCAGCCTCCCAGGAGGCTTCCAAACCACCCCACTCCCCAGCCCCAGCTACAGTTACAGGAAAGCCAAGGTGGCAGCTGTGTGCTGCTGCTGTCAAGAGGCTTGGGCAGGGGGTTGGGAGAGCTGAGTACCCCCACCTTGGGTTACTGGGGGAGGCCCATGAGGCAGGGGTGCAGGGGAGGCTCCCTTGCTACATTGCCTGCCCAGGCCTCTTGACAGCAGCAGCACACAGCTGCCACCTTGGCTTTCCTGTAACTGTAGCTGGGGCTGGGGAGTGGGGTGGTTTGGAAGCCTCCTGGGAGGCTGCTGTAGCACACCCTGCTTGCAGGCCAGGGCCAGTGCAGGCAGGTTCGAGCTCCCCTGACCCAACGGGTGAATGTCTGGTGGGTTCAGTGATACTCTAGAAACTTACTGCACTTTGTATAAAGTGTCATGAGTTAGAGAGCCTCCCAGACAGGCTGTCTAAATATCTCTAGGCACCTGCAATCTGACTCTGAGCAATCTAGATCTGCCATTCAGGGCTTCCCTGTGCCAGCTGTCTCTAGGCAGACTGAAGGGAGTCTTCAGAGCATACCGAAATGTGTACACAGGGGATCCCTAGCTGCGTAATGTCAGCACTGCAAACTCTGTGCTATTCATGTGTTTAACATTTGAACGCGTGTTCAGAGGTCTCTGGGTAAGTTTATCTACCAGGAAAATAAACCTGGGAGAATTCTTCTACATCATTTAAATATATGGACGCAGCCATTATCAAGTTGGTAAAAGACAGTGAAATAACCAGAATAACCAGAAGCCCTTGCCTCCCCTCCAGAACCGTCTGAATTATAGTAAGCCAAGACTTCTCATTATCTCACATCATCATGCCTCATTACTTTCATTATCCAATTCCATTCACTAACTATATACTGCTTCCATCTATTAGTGTGTCTTTCTTTCTTTGTCCCACCTACACTTTTACCATTGTTTTCTAGTAGATGTAATAAGATGCCTGATATCTTAATTTATTCTTTCTTTCATTTTCATTTCATTTTAAAGCATTTTAGAATATGTTTGTTAACTTTATTAATTGCAGGTGCTATGTCCAATGTACGCAGTTATAAGAATGAAACTATTGAGCTCAATCTGCTTTGGTGTTAATAGGTGCTTGGAAGTCAGTGAAAACTGTAAAATGGGTAAAGGTTAATGATTCACTCTGAAAAGCATTGCTCAGATGTAATAAGCTCAGATGTAATGATATGAATCCAAACAAAGAAGTCAGTTGTTAAAAAGAAACACTTAGCATCACATACTGATTTTTTTGTCTGATTGGCAGAGTAGTCTATTTGCACCATTCACATAAGAAGAGTTTTGATTGGATTTCTTTTTAAATAAGATTGCTTTTTAAACAGCAAGTAAAGGATATATGTAGGGGTCTACCCAACTTAAGGAGGTGGCCAGCTGATTACAGAGGCAGATTGTAGGGCCAGCCACCATCTTTGAGAGTTTAACATGGCCAGGCCCCCCCACACCTCTGATTGACTGAGGGGCCCACTGGCTCTGCCTCACATGACTGATTGGTAGAGAGGACTGTCTATTGTATAGCCCTGCTCCTTGCTGCTGATTGGTGGAAATGGGTGGGGCTGCATGACAGGCAGCCCTCTCAGCCAATTAGTGGCAAGGGGTGGGAGCAGCGGCCATCTTGCCTTCTCACCTTTGTGCCAGAAGCCCCCTCCCCTCTTCTCCTGGGCAGGCTACATGGCCGGGAGGACTGCTGGCTCAGTTTATCAGGTGCTGTGGAAGGATATGCATAAAGCAGTATATAAGAGAGAGAGAAATTTGAATACATAAGCAGAAGGGAGAGGCAGAAAGGAAGAGATGGGGGCTGAGGGCAGTACTGAGAGGGGCAAACATGCAGGCAATAAACCCATAGGAACAAAGGAAATATTTAAACCAACTGGGGACTGTAAAATCAAACAGGCTGAGCTGCCATGGTAATTAACCAAAGCAGTTTTATCCGTGAAAGTAGTAAATCATTCCTCACTTTTTTTTTTTAACAAAGACCACCTGGGCACAGCTACACTAGTGATTTACTGTGACACCATGCTGCTCCACTTGTCCTACTTCTTGACCTGGAAGTAGTGTTGCTGCCATAGTAGGTATTACATGGTGTCATTCTAAGATCTGTGTTATAGTTCCATAGTTGTTAGGACTGGAAGGAACCTTACAGATCATTGGGTCCGGCCCCTCTGCACGTGGGCAGGAAAGACTGCTGGTCTTGGCACTTGGCTTGTAAAGAAGTTTTTCCCTGTTTGGCCTGAACCGATCTTCAATCAGTTTGTGCCCATTATTTCTTGTCCTCCCCTGGGGGAGCCTTGGTGAATAGATGCTCCCCCGAGCCCTGATGTATGCCCCTGATATATTTGTCGGCTGCAACCAAGTGTCCCCCTGAGTCTTCTCTTCTCCAGGCTTGTGCGGTATCTGACCAGAAAATCTTAGTGCTCTCCTCTGATTTTAAAATCTACACATCTGCTATATTTTTGATTAACTAGATAAAGCTGAGATCTGGTGCATAGGTTTAAATTAAAAGATTTAAGTGTAATTTGGGTAAGTTTTATTTTACAAAGAAGGTAGATGGACTTTTTTGTTAGAGCAATGATGTTAAACAGTATTAAAATATTTAAACAAAAATATCAAGTGGCTGCATTATTATGCAAACATTCACTGCTGGAAGCTCCCTCTGATTAGAAAGAGGGTAATATCCACTCTGTCTGATGTTTACATTGAAGCTTTTGTGCTTTGGTCCCCATCAATGAAATAGGTGTATTTGTACTCCGTCCTTCTCACACACTTCCCCAACTGGAAACTGTGAGGATCAATACCTTAAAAACTCTGTGCTTAGATATTACAGCAACAGAGACAATATATGTGCATAAGATATAGATATGTCATTTGATTAGGCAGTTGTAATTGCTGTACCAGATGTTATTACAATGATAAATACTCCTGAAGTTAAGTTAGATAGACACCCATTTTTACTGGGGAGTAGCTGATTGGAATTTTTGGGATCATTGCTCCCCCCCCGTTTTTGCACCTTCAGGTTGGATATGACAGGAGGGAAGGAGGAAGTTACATCTTGGTCTTCTTCCCTTAAACTGGCAGAGAGAGTTTAAGAGGCTGGTGGAGTCATAGATGTCATTCAAAAATTATAGAAATACTAGACCATGGCTTGCTTTGGGTCCTACTTGACGGTGTAACTGTAATTTACTTTCTGAGACATAAAGAGCATAATTGAAAATGCTTATTGTCTCTGGGGTGATCACAGATAGTGGGAGTAATACATTCTGTTTTTTCTTTAATGCAGCTGTTGGTTTGATCATGTGCCAAGCATTTAAAACAATTGTGATTTATCAGATGGGGAGACTGAGAGAAAATGTCATTGTTTCCTGCCAGACTTTTCAGAGATTGGGATCTGCCAAATGGATTGGCGTCTCTCTTTTTAATTTGTCATTTGGAAAAAAGTATGCTCCTTATTTTATGATCTTGCCTATAATTAAAAGATGCACATTGGGTGGGTGGGAGAACTATTTTAATGCACAAACAACATGTTAGCTTCCCTCCCCACTCTCCTCACCCATTCGCTTTCAAAATCTTTTTGCAATAAGTGAAATGCCAAATAATTTTTTGCTTTAAGGCTGGTTGCAAAACTCTGAACTCATTTGCTAGAACAGAATAGAAAATGGAATCAGACATATCCTTCTACGTTTTGCATGTCATTCTTTATGGACTTTAATGAGTAATGATTGTGAAATTGCGCCGATAACAGCAAATGTCCTCACCAGTTCTTGTGCAATGTGTATTCCCCAACTCGCTTGCTTCCATCTAATTGGGGTGGCAGAAGGAAAAATGAAAAACACAGGGAATATCATCAGTTAGTTCAAATCAAAACATACTTGGAGACATTGTCTATACATAGAGATAAAGAGGGTTCTGCTGGAACTGAAATTTATATACAAAATCTAAAATGTGGGGGGTGTGCTTGATGTGTAATTTTCCTCATTTACCCTATATGTTACCAAGTATTCAAGAAATTAGATTCTGGTCTGATTAATTTAACTGACTATTATGTGTCCTTCTTACAAATATTGGAGCTAATAGAAATGATTCAGCAAACCCATAAAATTACTCAAAATTAGCTATAAGTAAACTCTGACCTGCATTTGTATGCTACCTTGGTTGAGGTTCACCCAAATCAGTGTTTCCCAAGCTTTTGATATCCGGGCCTCCCTTTTTGTCTGGATTAAAACTGGCAGCATGCTTCACTCTTACACTTGAAAAGGGAAGTGGGGAAAAATTGCAGTAGTGGTACAAATGCATTCTGCAGCTATCCAGTCCTGGCACAGCTCTAGCACACTAAGATGGAAAAGCGGGTTAAAACCTCCTCCCTGGCCCAGGACCCCAGCTGGGGGTTTACCTGGGGGGGATACAGGCTGTTGCCCCCCAGCTCGTGCCTCATCCCCCACTTCAGTGGAGATCAGGGGGCATGGCCACACCCTGGCCTAGGGACAGAGCACTGAGCTGGGGGACAGGGTTTAAACTCCTTCTCTGGCCCCAGACCCCAGCTTGCACCCTGCCCCATGCCTCCGTCCCCTCTGCTCCAGTGGCGAGTGGAAAATAGCCTGGCAGGGGCTGCTGCACCTCTGCCAAGCAGACCCCATCTGGGGTCTCATGCTGGTGGGAAAGGGGGTTTTTAAACCCTCCTCCCACCCCTCCACCTGGGCCTGCCAGCTCACACCCTTGCCCCCTCTGCTCTAGTGGGCAAGAGTCTGACAGGGGTGCTCTCCCCCACCGCCCCCAAGGCAGACCCGGTTGTGGTAGGGTTACCATATTTCCAGGTCCAAAAAAGAAGACACTTGTCACCAGGAGGTGGGGCTGGGAGGGCGGGGGAGGAATATGATGGTGGGGGGGGCAGTGATATGCGGCACCCTGCCTCTGCCCATTCCAGTTGCCCTGATTGACAAGCCACATCCCACCCCCAGCCCTGCCAGTGCCCCTCAATCCCAAAAAGCAGTACCCTGCCCCCCACCCCTTACTGGTGCCCCTCACTCCAGACCTGCAGTACCCTGCTCTGCTCCCCAGCCCTGCCAGTGCCCCTGCCTCCCTACCTTCAGCCCCTGCCAGCCCTGCCAGTGTCCCTCACTCCAGACCCACATCCCCCTGCCCCGCACAGCCCTGCTGCCCAGGCCAAGCAGCTCCCGCATTGTGCCTGCTCTCTCTTACACGCTCTCTCTCTCGCCATAGCCTGCATGGGGAGCATGTGACCCCTGACAACCAATCAGCTTGCCTGCTGCTCCCAGCCCAGAGCAGCCAGACCCAGAAAGCAGAAAACCTGGACATTTCCTCTTATTTTAAAAACCTGCCCAGATGCAGCACAGGGGTCCAAAAAAGAGGACATATCTGGGAAAACCCAGATGTATGGTAACCCTACACTGCAGTCCCTAGCTGGGTTTCCTAACCCCACCCCCTTGTCAGCCAGCTCTCACTGCTCTGGCTGGGGAGCAGAGGGGCAGGGCCAGCCCTGCTGTCTGGAGCAGACAGCCCAGCCCAGCCCATCTCAGCCCAGGGCTGGAAAGCATCCTGGGATGCTGGGGGACTGTGATTTAATTTAATCCAGGAAGGGGTCTGGGACAGAAGTTTCATAAACTGGTTTGACCTCAATCAGTTAAGTCTGATACTACATTCAACCAGGTTTATCTTAAATCAGTTTCAGCCATTTTGAAACTGGTTTATGAGATTCTCTATACAAAGGAAAAAAAAGAAAATGCCCCTTGCCTTAAATGTCTAACTTGAACTTCCAAATAAATTTGAAAAGGAATCCAGCCTGGAGATTTGAATGATATGGTTTATATCATAAATCTAATGCTGTATAATTTAAATTGCTTTATTCAAAAGATTGGTGGGCACATCCTCAGCTGATATAAATTGTCATCAATGACTTCCGTTTAAGGTCCTATAAAATGCAGTGAATGTCAAACTTATTTCATAACTTGCTTCTTTGAAATTATTCAAGATGATGAATTTATTTTTTGAAATTTAAAAAATATTTTTCATCATTTTAAGTGAAAGCCAAGTTTTGTTTTTGGAGTGAAAATTACACAGCAAAGACATCTAAAAAGTTTATTTTATAGATTTTGATTCATTCATCAATAACTCTATGTTCCTCTGAAAGAAAGACTGCAGTTGGACTTAGTTGCTCAATAGATAAAAATAAATCAATGCACTTATGCTGCATTCATAGCTTTTCACTCTATCTTAAAAGCCTGCTCCTATACACAATAAGCAGCTTTTCATTTAAATTTTGAGAGAGAGTGATTCAGTATTTCATTCAGATCTCTGCAGGGAGTGGATTTCACAAAAAAGTATAGTAGTTACTATGAAGATACGATTCCAAAGTCCAGTAGCTTTCAGTTGAGACTGTGGACATGCCTGATGATAACCAAGGTTACATGTTTGAAAGCCTGGGGACATAAGGTGACTAGCAGGCTGGGAGACAGACATAGCCACTGTTGTTATTTAAGAAAATAGTGAGATATTGAGATCAATATGTTGTTTTATTGGGAGACTCTAATGGGATTTCGGAGACAAGTAGGAACTACTATTTTCCAACCTGCACCCAAGATATTTGCACATTCTGGATTAGTGTTCAAACCCTACCATCTTCCTCTATTTCTAACTTAAGGAAACAAGTATGAACTTTACTTTCAATCATCTGCAATGGTCCTTTCTTGGCTGTTGCTTTGCAAAACCTTAGTCCTCCACCAACCCTCCTTTTGCCTTAGAGAAAATCCACAATTTATCCTCCTGAGCTGGGCTAATAAGACATAGCTTATTTGGCTGCCAAGGTAAGACTATAACATAACCCTTCTTACATGTAATATCCTAGAATTTACTATCCTGACACACCTGGATTAAGACGTTTAAGTTTTTGTGTGATACAAAAAATAAATGCACATTTCACCTGAATTCATAGCATTAGTAATTAATTGTCATTGGTTTCACTTTAAATGAATAATCAAAGAATCAGTTCAATTAGATCTGTGCAATAGTTTCATGTAATCCTCCTGGCTATATATGATGTATATAACAGTTACAACATGATTCTTTGGTTCTGTATATTGGCTGTGATCTGATTAGGCACAGTGTCTGATATCTCGAATCCTTCAGTTGATTACATTTTTGTGTATGCGTTTTCATGTTAATTAAACAACATATTTTGGGGTTAATGTTAACAAGTTCTGGTATGTTGATTCTTACTTAGCTTGACTAAAATAAAATGGAATTTCACCATCCATTTCCAGTGGGATCAGGGCCTTTGTCTATCACGTAGGCCTTTTGCAGGAAATGTCCGATGCAAATCTTTTAGGAGTACAATGGGCCTGGATCTAAGCCTTTGCCACAGGCCTCATGATGAATAGCGAATGGTTCACAACTCAAGTGTTTTAATACCTTTAAATGTCATGCTGCAATAAGAAATGTTCTAGAGCACAGGAGAATATTTTTGAGCTTTAAGAATAAACTTGATCTTAACCATAATCTTGTTTTTGTTGTTATGTTTCTTCAAGCCCCTTTCCTCTTCCACATGTTTCTTACTGTCATAGGTGGCAGAAGGACAGGTCTAATGGGGCTTAGCCCCCCCAAACTGGGCCGGCTTGGCGGCTCCAGCTCCAGCGCCACTGCCAGGCCCCTCTGCCACAGCACCATACCCAGTGCCCCCTGCTATGCGCTCCTCTACCACTGCATGTACAGCACCAGCATGCACTGGCCCCACAATGGCCCTGCAGGAGGGAGGGGCAGGGTCAGGTGGGCATGCCCTGTACTGCCCAGCCTCCCCAAATAATATTTTTTCCTGCTGCTTATGCTTACTGTTACATGTGATATCTCCTCTAAAACTAGATTATGAGTGCTTTGGGGAAGGACTAGATCTTTCATATTGTTCTTTAGGTCCTGATATAATATTAATGCTGCTAAGAATAAATAAGCCAGATTAAAAAAAAAAAATGTATGTAAAGATACAATATCCATTGCCAGTATATTCCTTACATTAGGGTCTATGGTTCAACCAAGAGCAGAGTCATATTTATTTATTTAGATTTATATCCTACCCTACCCAGAAAGGCTCTGAATGGCTTATAAGAAACAGCCTGGAAAATAAGAAACAACAACAATAGACTCGCCAGAACTTTAAAACTTCACTTTACCCTACCTGATTTTGCTTCCCTTTCTGTCATCCAGGAGGGCAAACCTTTCTGCCCACTCCAATCATACTTCCAGATCCCAATCCAAAAACAGAGTGGCAATGTAAAGAAACAATACAGACAACTAGAGTGAACAGCATGATGGAAGCAACCGTAGTGGTGGGTCTTTAGCATTTTTATGCATAATATTTCTTAAAAATCAGCCACAATAGGCCCCAGTTCAACAAAACACTTTAATGTATACAGGTTTCCCTTGATTTATGCTGTACATGCGTTCTCGGAGAACGGCGCATATATCAAATTTGCATAAAGTGAACCCACTTTACAATGTAACAAATAGGGATAGGTTCCTGAGGGAGGGAGGGAGGGAGTGAGGCTGGGATTAGGGAAGGGGCAGAGGGAGGGGTGCTGCTCCTGGGGCTGCACAAGGCAGCAAAGCAGAGGGAACAGAACGGCATTCACCCCAGCCCCGGCTGCAGCGGCCCCGGGAGTGACTGATGCCAGCTGTCTACAGTCACTGGGCTGCACCATGCTCCACCTGTTTCCACTCACCTCTGCTCCTGGGCTGGGCCATGCCCTGGTGCAGGCAGCTGGTGTCAGCTGCTTCCAGGGCCGCTGCAGCTGGGGCTAGGGTGAGAGCTACACCCTGCACCGCCCAGGCCTCTGCTTGTCTGCACTCACCATAGCCCGTGCTGGAGTGGCCACAGAAGCAGCGAACACCAGCTGCCTGCACCATGGCATGTTGTAGCCCAGGAGCTGGGGTAAGCCCAGGCATGGAGTGACAGGCAGAGCACGGCGTAGCTCAGCGGCTTCAGGCAGCTTGCACCGGCCACTCCTGGGGCCGATGCAGCTGGGACTGGGGTGAGTGGGGCCATGGCCCTTTTCCCTCTTCCCAAAAACTTACCTGTTTAGGTAGGGGGGCATCTATGCTGATCACATAAGAGTGAATTTACCTTGCATATAATGAATTATGGGTCTAAATATGCTCATTGCATAAAAGTGAGTTCTCATATAAAGAACCCGCATAAATTGAGGGAAACCTGTATTTAACTTTGATCTCAGTGAGCATTCTTTAAGGACCTGGAGCCTGTTGGTTCTTCCAATGTGGGATCACATATTGATTTCCAGAGAAATGAGAACCTGGTCTTTAAAAGTCAAGCTAGAAGGAAAAAGACACTAAGTGTATTTGGTTCTTCCTGCTTCCCCATTTCAGAACCATCAAATTTAGTTTATGAATCAAGGCTGAGGAATGAGGATATGTTTTACAAGGATTTATCCTTGTGTAATGTGCATGTAAGGTATGTAACAGAAGGAGGAACCAGTGGGCAGTCTGCAGAGCTGTGATGACTGTTAATTTGGACTACTCCCAGAAGACCCCAGGGGCTCAGGTCAAGAATAAAAATGAAGAGGAAACTTGAGGCTGGAATAAGGGGAGGAGAGAGCAGTGTGTACATGGAACCTGGTCAACCCTACACAGAGGAGTGAACAGTGGAGCTGGAGATCTCACTGGCTCTGTCAGCCAGGATTGTGAACTGAAGAGTTGGCTTTAGATTTGGGGACCAAACCAAATTTGCTGTTTGAGTGCTCTAGGGACTGAAGGGGTTTAGGATGTAGCCGTGTTGGTCTAAGGATATAGGCAGACAAGGTTCCTTGGGTGAATTTGATATCTTTTATTAGACCAACCCAAATGGTTGGAGAATAGTTATTAAGCAAGCTTTCCAGGAAGAGCACACACCAACTGCTACAGCTTCCTGAGCCTGACGAAGGGTTTTTGAACCCGAAAGCTTGCTTAATAACTATTCTCCAACCATTTGGGTTGGTCTAATAAAAGATATCAAATTCACCCAAGGAACCTTGTCTACTTAAATCATACCACACTTGTGTAATTAACTTTAGGCTCCTGGATCACTGCATAAGCTCAAGGGAACTCAAAGCTGCACAGAAGATTCAGTTTCAGGATCAAGGGGAAAGAAACACTGTCTAAATGGTGCTGGAGCATAATAACTTCTTTATAGACTTGCAGGTCTAGAGCAGTGGTTCTCAACCTTTTTCACACTGGGACCCATTAGCTTTACTATCAGCTTGCCATGACCCACACCCTTTCAGTCCCTTTTACTTTTCATTCCATCCAGGAAGAGCACACACCAACTGCTGCAGCTTCCTGAGCCTGACGAAGGGTTTTTGAACCCGAAAGCTTGCTTAATAACTATTCTCCAACCATTTGGGTTGGTCTAATAAAAGATATCAAATTCACCCAAGGAACCTTGTCTGCCTAGGGACTGAAGGCTTGTTTGGGGACACCTCTGGAGGAGTATGTGTGTGTGTGTGTGGGGGGGGGGGGGGGAATTAAGATGCTGAATATATCTTACCACAGTGTTGATATGTATTTACCTTTTAACTGTTCCCTTCCTTTGGTCTGTTGGCTTGTGACCCTGACCCCTATGATTTTCTGTATAAAAGTGGGAACTCCCCCTTGCTTCTTGTGCCAGTTAGTGGGCTGCGGGGTGGGCACACTTGTTTTACTTGATCATATACTTGGCAAAATAATTAAACGTGGCATTTTCCTCCTTAAATAGATATATCCTTATGCAGCTGAAACTGTTCTTTTCCTAACTTACCTTATATATCTATACTTATATCGATATCGATATCGATCTAAATCTATCTATAGATATAGATCTATATAGATCTAAAAATATAGATATATGTAGATATATATCTCTATATATAAAAGATAAGTTAGGTAAAGAACAGTTTCAGCTGTATAAGGCTCTATCTATCTATAACATACTGTGTAAGACCAAAAAGAAGTGAATATTAAAATGGTGGTCTTAGATTAAGGTAATCTCTCTGAACTATTTCTTTAATTTGGTCCTGCGTGGAAGTCTGTGGATTCAGGTTGTTCTAATCATACCACTCAATTAATGAGAGCGTACAAGTAAGAATAATATTAATAATAATTAATAAGTCTGTCTTTTCAGACAGTGTGTGGTCTACTGTCATCATGTTAGCAAGTTTACACTGTTTTGCTTATTTTGATTGGATCTCAATAACATAGTATAGGACAGCAGATGTTCTTGCTGTAATTCGATAGTCATTTCTACTCTGTATTTTCTAATTTGTATGGTAATCAAGGATAGAGGATTTGACAAGACCAAGGCCTCTGTCAGGCTCCCACCCCACTCTACCTCAGGGATCCCTGACCTGAAAAAAGAACAAACAGTTCTACAGTAAAGCTGCTTCATTTTGTGCTGTACCTTGTCCTCTTTAGTAGTGAGACTGAAGAGCACTGGGCAAAATCATTTGGACTGTTTTCCATCTTTGCCAAACTTTCTCTCTGATTGGAAAAATTGTTTTTAAACAGGCAGTAGAAACATATTCCTTGTGCATCAGTCTAATACAACTTATCAGGAATAGAAATCTATTGAAAGTAATAGTTTCTACTGTGACAGGCTGAAATACCCAGTAATTGTCAGCACCAAAAATCAAGAAGTGTCAGCTGTAATGACTGAGAAGAATGCAGCTCACAGTGACAGGGAATGGGTACCATTAGAACATAGTCTTAAACATACTTACACATTTTTAAATGACAATTTTTAAAGTGAAACTTACCAGGGACCTAACCTGAGTTAGAGCCTGTATAGATATACAATGCAGATAGTCAATTGTTTCTTGTCAATGTTTTAAAATAATTTTAAATGTTCAACATTTTAAAATTATATGGTTTTGGTTTTTTCACAGCCCCAAAGTGTGGCAGATCCTTGAATGATATTGTAATCCTTGAGATAAGAATTTTTTAGGGGTGATATCTTTTATTGCACCAATTGTGTAGTTGGGAGAGGTCTTTAAGTAAGCTCTTGCACTTTATGCTCAAAAACTTGTCTTAGACCTGTTCCAGTTATATAGTTGATCTAATAAAATATATCACTCCCCTGAAACATCTTTGCCTTTCACATATTTCCTCTATCATCATGGCTACAACATCATTCCAACATTACCACACTTGTAATCCTTTTTATTCTGAGGGTCATTACAGTACTTTGCAATTAGTTAATCCTCACAGCAGCACAATGAATGAGTTAGGTAGTATTTTATTTATTTTTCCAGCTTGGATAAACTAAGCATGAAGAGGATAAGTTATGCTAGTTTACATACATTAGTGGCTGATAATAGAATGCAAGAGTCTTGCCATCTCTCTTCTGTGGACAATAAAACTGTAGTATCATTCTTTTTTTATTACATAATTGTGATCATTGTGTTTTTAGGCCACTTTAGTATAACTTATTGAAAGCAAAACCTAGCATGGAAGCATAGGTTCAGTCTTATCTACATATCCACTGTCAACGTTTTTGTATGAAAGCATAAGCATATCCCTAGTGTGCCTTTTTTGGGCAGAGATATTCAATTCCTTGTGATTAGAGCTGTCAGTGAGACATTTAAAATAAATCATTATAGAAACTTACATCTGCGTTCATCTTTTTTGATTTATAATTGTTTTTTCTTTTTCCTCTGGATTTACAGGGCACAATGACTACATGTGTCCTGCTACTAATCAGTGTACCATCGACAAGAACAGGAGAAAGAGCTGCCAAGCTTGCCGACTACGAAAGTGCTATGAAGTGGGAATGATGAAAGGTGGTATGTACACAGTGATTTAACACAAGATTTTAGCAAAGATGGCTGGTTAACTTAATGCCCTCTAAGTTCACTGGACAATTGACACAGCTCCTGGTGAAAATAGCGAATAATTCTATGGGACTAAAGTAGTGAATATAAACAACCCCATAGTGAGAGCTTTGGTCTCATTGAAATCAATGGGAATTTAGCCACTGACTTCACTGAGGGTCACACCTCATAACAATTAATTTATTTTCTGGATTTGTCTGGTTCTAGGTTATCATTAATGAAATTTAGCCCAGATTTCAAGTCATTTGTAGTATTCCATTCAGTATTTTGTATGGAATAAATTTATAGTCTTCACTCAGTTCCTACTGGGTAGGTGGCTCCTTTCTAAAGCAAGCTTTCTAGTTGGTTCCTGGAAGACAGTTTTTGAGGCTAATGAATGATGAATTACCTTGTCAGATATGCAGCATATTGTTAGGGCCATGTGGAGAGCCCAGCTGCTTACTGTACTTGCTCTGTGGATTAAAATGAGTCTCCACCTTCAGAGCTGCCATTATAGCTCTGTACCAGTGGGCAGTGCATCTGAATTAATTCCTGTAATACTGGGGGAATGATTTTAACCTCACATATACAGTGCTAAATTGCAAAGAATTGTTTAGAAGTCATTGGTCATATATTAGTGCAACAGTGACATTGGAAGAGAATTAGCCCCCAAAAACTAAGACAGAATCCTGCACATCCCCAACACAGCTGTACTAGCAATGTAAATTATTTAGAAGGAAAATAAGGAGTAGGGGAGGTTGAAGCCACCACTGGGCTGGACCGAGAAGCCTTACCTGGGATCCTGGGGACCTCCCATGGCTGCAGCAGTGGCAATCCTACCGTGCAAAGCCTGGCCAGCAGCTGCAACATAGTTCTGGCTGGCCAGGCTCTGGTTTTGAGTGGCGCATGCTGCTCCAATGCGTGCTGCTCAGCTTTTTTTTTCTGCAGGTTTTTTTGACTCTTGAATATCCAGGGGTCAAGCTCCCCCCTTCCCTCCCTCCCAAAGCACAGAGAACAACTGAATGTGTGGTATGTGTTGCTGCAAGCATGTCTTAATGAAAATATATTTCAAAGTAACTTTTATTAATTGAAAACATCTATTTTAATGCAATCTGGTAGAAATTTTTAAGCCTCCCTTAACATTGGTTTAAAAATTTCAGTATTTATGACCAATTTTATTGGAAAGTTATCCCAATTCTTGACAACAGAAAACCCAAGTTGAGGGTTCACCTTAATATAGGCAAGTCTTAGGAGATGTTTGGGGAAAAAAATGTTTAAGGAGATGGTGAAGAATCTGATGTCTTCCAGTGAAATTTCCTGCTCTCCACTTACAGTGGTAATCTGAAACCTGTGGGTTCCTGTTGGATTCATCATTACTGGATGTAAGCTAGTTTTTGAAGTGAGAAATGGCTTCTTCTATGCCAGGGTCAGGCAATTATATCAGGCAGAGGGCCGCTTAGCGAGTTGTGGCAAGCTGTTGAGGGCCGCATGGGTAGCCCCGCACCTTGACAGGTGCCCTGTCCCCTGGTCACCATCTTGGGACCAGAAGTCCCACCCCTGACCTCTGACCCTTGCCACCAGAAGTCCCTCCCCTTGCCTGTGGAAATACTCCTTCATGGAAGAGGGTTTACTATCTTAGAACCGGAAAAAAGACAAATTATGTACTAAAAATCAAATACCCATAATATTATATTTAAAGTCAATTAAAAAAAAAATATTTTTGTCCTGATATGTGTGTGTTTCTGCTTTATATGTAGAAGTGATAGCATAATAGCTCAAATGCAGTCTTACTCTTGCATAGTGTGTGGGGTGTGCAGGGGTGTTGGGGGGTATGGGTGCGTGGGTGGATGTGGGGTTTGTGGGGAGTTGTGGATATGTGTGTGTGTGTATGGTATTTGTGGGATGTGTGGAGGAGGGTGTGGCTGTGGGGTTTGTAGGAAGGGTTTGAGGGTATGTGAGGTGTGCATGGGAGTGCCCTGTGCACTCCCCACTGAGCTGGTCAGCACCCGGCCCTGCTCAGCAATAGCCTAGATCCCAAGGGCAAGCTTCTGGGTCCCTGGTGTGCAGGGGGGCCCAGGCCACCCCCTCGATGTGGTGTTGTGCCCTGGGGCTGGCCACGGGGGGAGCCAGCTCGGCCCTTTCTGCCCGAAGCCTCATGGCTGCGTTTACCCTCTGGTGGCCCCTGCTGCTGCCAGGAGACCAGGGGCCACTGGGGAAGGGTCTGTCAGGCCTGGAGGACAGTGCAGGAGGCTCCTGGAACTGCTGGGGGTGAATGAGCCGGCAGGAACATGGTCCAGGGCACAGGGAGGCAGTGTGGAACTTGCATCACATGCCTGAGGATTGGGGCAGCAACAGCCTGTCTGTGCCCCCCACCCATGGCCAGGGGGGTGCCACTGCCCAAGGGGGTAGGCCCAGCACCCCCACCCCACAGAGGCCCAGTGGTCTGGCGGTAGCTTGCCTCCCAGCCCTGGAATGGGTGGGGAGGCTGCACTAGGAGTTGGAGTGGAGCCACAGTCACTTTTCTGCTTCAGAAGCTCCTGCAGCTTTCAGGAGGCCCGGATCCTGGGGAAGCTCCTGGCTGGCCCCAGAGGCAGTGCAGGGGGCCACCTGAGGCTGCTGGGGGTGGCATGACCCAGAAGAGATATGGCCTAGGATGCAGAAAGCTGGGGGAGGTGGAGCAGAAGTTGCATCCCATGCCTGAGGCTTGGGATGGCAATGGTCTGGCTGCCGCCCCCCATGGGTGGCCCTGGCAAAATGCCGCCACTCTGGGGGGAAGGGCTACCCCCCCACCCCAAAGGGGCCCTTTGACAGCTCACCTCCTGGCCTCAGCAGCTGGAGCAGAGCTGCAGACATAGCCACAGCCGCTTTTTTTCTCCGGAAGCTCCTGCAGCCTCCCCGGGCTTCCCACACCCTGGGCTGGGACCCTGCCAGGTCATGCCACGCTCAGCAGCCTCAGGAGCAGGCAACCTGTGCTGTCCCCAGTGCCAGCCAGGATCTTCCCCAGGATCCCTGGGCTCCTCGCAGCTGCAGGAGCTTCTAGAGCAATAAAGCGGCCATGGCTCTGCTCCCGCTCCTGGTGCAGCCACCCCGCCTGTCCTGGGGTTGGGGAGCGAGCTGCCACCAGGCCCCTGCAGAGCAGGGGACCCGGGCCATTACCCCTGGGGTGCCAGCACCCACTAAAGCCTCTCATGGTGGGAGAAGCCAGGCCATTGCTGCCCCAAGCCTCAGGCACATGATTCAAATTCTGCGCCACCTCCCCGCACTTCCCACGCCCCAGGCCAGGTCCCCACTGACTTGTGCCACCACCAGTGGTCCCAGGCACCCCCTGCACTGCCCCCAGGGCTGGACAGGGGGTTGGGAGCCAGTGACAGCTGGGCAGTGCCCCGGCAGGGCACAGAGCAGGGTGTCAGGAGTCCGGGGTGCAGCTGGCTGGACTCTGTGGAGCTGGGCTGGCATGCCAAAGCAGGGAGAGAGGGGAGCCATCCCACTCTGGGCCCCACTGGTGCTGGCCCCAGAACACCAGCACTGGCTCCCGCACGCTCCCTTGCTCTCAGCCCTGTGCCCTAGCCCCGTGGTCAGGCAGGGACCAGCGTACACAGCCCCGATCCCGCTCTTACCTGAGTTTCCCACTCTGGCACAGCTGGGAACAGCCCCATGGTCCTAGGCCAGAAGCCCCTGCTAGGTAGGTCCTAGGCAGGGGCTTCTGGCTGGGGCGGGAGTGGGGCCAGGCAGGCCCTGCTCTTCCAGGGGCCTGCCGTGGCTTCCCTTGGGTCCTGCTGCCCCTGTCTCAAGTAATTTTTGATGGGAGCCAGAGGCAAATAAATAGTAATTAAAAAAAAAAAATTAGGGGCTCTGTGGGCCAGACAGAATGGCCTAGTGGTCTGGATCCAGCCCGTGGGCCATATTTTGCCCACCCCTGTTCTATGCTGTACCAGAAGGAGCTAATTTTCTTCTTAAATGAGGATCTGGGTTCAGTGAACCTTGTGTGTGTTACCTACAGAATGGATCATGGTACCCATCTGTAACTGGATCCAAAGCTAAGGGCATTACAGCTTGTTTTGTGTAAAATACAGCTGTCCACCTCTTTAATAGGAAGAATAACTGAGAACTTATTGTATTCTTAGTACTGGGCTCCACTGACTTCCATTTTCTTTTTGGTGTTAGTTCAAGGTTTTAGCCTGTAATGTATTTAGGCCTGATATAACAGGAACAGCTGAAGACTCATGCTACTCTGGTACATTTCAAGTAATTAATCAGTGCACTCCCTTCATTGCACATAACTAATTAGGGAAATCTAGAGGTAAGGCTTTCCTGGTCAAAGGCCTGTCGGGAATGACCAATTGAAAGGGATGAGACTGAGCCAAAATCTTTTTTCAGGACACATGGGAAAAAGTAATGTTTTTAGCAGAAAACTTCTTATGATGTGAGTCCTAACCCTTGACTAGGACTTCTGGGTGCTATCTGAATATAAATTACATGATGATAACAAAAGACAGGAAAAATGAAAGACAGAGGGGGAGAAAGAGAGTGAGTGAGCAAGCAACATGCAGAGGAACCCAGAATACTTAAATGGCAAAGCCCATTATAGACAGCTTTTCAAACCTTAGTTACATACAGTGCAATCATGAATGATTGCCTCAGGTGAGGTAAATCTCCTCTGTGTAGGGTTGATTGGACAGTGACTCTACTGTCTTTAGTAGAGCCACTGTACTGATTCTTTGGAGAGGAACTGAATTTTTTTAGCTCTGATCCATGAGTATCAAATTAGGATCCCCTACATTTTCATTCACAGCAGAAACTCCAATTATAATGATGGGAAACTTAGTTTCCATAGAAAATAATAATTTAGTGAGTATTCTGTATAAGCATGTTGGTAGTTTCAGTATCACACAATAAAATGTCTCCCTCTTTAGACATGCCGATTATGTTTTATCTGTCTCTTCCTCTTCCTTATGCTTTTTCTCTCCTTATTTTTTCCCTTCTTTCCCTTTTTACTGCCTTTCATAGATTTCATAGACATTAGGGCTGGAAGGCACCTCAGAAGATCATCAAGTCCAGCCCCCAACCCGAAGGGCAGGAAGTCAGCTGGGGTCATAGGATCCCAGCAAGATAAACATCCAATTTACTCTTGAAGGTGTTCAATGTAGGCGCTTGAATCACCTCCGATAGCAGGCTATTCCAGACCTTGGGGGCTCGGACAGTAAAGAAATTCTTCCTTATGTCCAGCCTGAAACAGTCTTGCAGTAGTTTATAACCATTCGACCTCGTCATCCCCTGGGGTGCTCTGGTGAACAAACGTTCCCCCAGATACTGGTGGTCATCCCTGATAAACTTACAGGTGGCCATCAGATCACCCCTGAGCCTGCGCTTTTCCAGGCTAAAGAGCCCCATAGCTATCAGCCTGTCATCGTAAGGTCTATTTTCCTGACCTCTGATCATGCGCGTGGCTCTTCTCTGGACTCTCTCAAGCTTCTCCACATCCTTTTTGAATTGTGAAGCCCAAAACTGGATGCAGTACTCCAGCTGCAGCCTCACCAAGGCTGAGTACAAGGGGAGAATGACGTCCCAGGATTTGCTTGAGAAGCATCTATGGATGCAAGCCAGCGTTTTGGTTGCTTTACTAGCCGCAGTATTACATTGCAGGCTCATGTTCATCTTGTGGTCAATGATGACCCCCGTCTCTTTCTTCCGTAGTGCTAGCCAGCATAGTATTGCTAATCCTATAGGGATGCTGCAGGTTTTTCCTCCCAAGGTGGAGAACCTTGCATTTTTCAGTGTTAAACACCATCAGGTTCTCATCTGCCCATTTCCTGAGCCTGTCCAGGTCAGCCTGGATCGCCCTCCTGTCTTCTGGTGTGGATGCTTTACCCCAGTTTGGAGTCATCAATGAACTTGGCCAGTCCGCTTCTGACTCCAATGTCCACATCATTAATGAAGATGTTGAACAATATGGGTCCAAGGACAGAGCCTTGGGGGACCCCACTGGTCACAGGGCACCATGACAATTGACTTCCATCAATTACCACCCTCTGAGTCTGACCACGGAGCCAATTTCCCAGCCAGTGGATTGTGGTGGACCCAAGGCCACAATTGGCCAGTTTCGCCAAGAGATGATCGTGGGATACCAGATCAAAGGCTTTTTTGAAGACAAGATATATGACATCGATCTCTTCTG
>NW_005842120.1:1498902-1512375 GCF_000455745.1 Alligator sinensis | reverse complement strand
GCTCCCCACATATCTGAAAAAGGACTTTTTATTGTCCTTGATGCTCGAAGCTAGTTGGAGTTCAGTTGCAACCTTGGCTTTCCTGGTTTGCTCCCTGCAGGACTGGACCAGTGCAGAATATTCCTCCTTGGAGGTGAATCCCATCATCCATCCTTTGTAGGCCTTTCTTTTTAGCTTCAGGAGGTCTGCTAGGTCCCTGGAGAGCCAGGGGGGCTGCTGTGCCCTCTTGCTGCCTTTCCTCCGAGATGGAATAGACTTAGCTTGTGCATTGAGGATCGCTACCTTGAGGAGCAACCACTCTTCTTGAACTCCCCTCCCTCTGGGGTCGTGGACCCTTAGGGCCTCACTGATGAGCCTCCTGAGCTTGTCAAAGTCAGCTTTCCTGAAGTCAAGGACTTCAGTGTTGCTGACTGACTTGCCAGCTTTACGGTGGATGGTGAAGGTGATCAGCTCATGGTCGCTGTCACCCAGCTTCCCATCGATCACTGGGTCGCCGATTAGGTCATCCCCAGTAGCCAGTACCAGGTCGAGCAGCACTTTACCTCTCGTTGGCCTGTAGACTTCTTGAGTCAGGTAGAGGTCATCCACGCACAATAGGAAGCTTTGCGACCAGTCGGATTTTGCTGAGTGATCTTCCCACGAGATGTCTGGGTAATTGAAGTCACCCGTGACAACCATGGTCCTGGAGCATGAGGCCTCAGCCAGTTCCCAGGTGAACTGGTCAAGCTCTTGACTTTGGGTGGGAGGTCTGTAGTAGACTCCCACCGTTGTGTCCCCTGTGCCGTGTTCCCCACGGATTTTCCTGCAGCAGTTTCCTAGATTACATTGTTCTGAGCTTCTCTGTTACTCCATCCCTATTCCATATCTTAAAATGATCAGCAGTACAAAGATGTTGACAGGTTTTTTTGATACTTTATTGAGATTAGTTTAAAGCGGCAGATTTCATAACTCTGAAGCTGGTCTGTTCCTTGGCTGACTGCAGAGTGAGGAAGATAATGCTGCATTTATTTACCTTTGGCTCATCCCCACTGTGGGGGCAGGAACATTTTATTTAATATAAAAACTGAGATTCAGCATAATCTGAATATATTATGCAGGTACTATAAATACATCAGATGAGGAGGGCCTGGTTTAAATCATGCTAATCTCATGGCCCAATTGTGGCAGGGGCTGCCATTTTTATGCCCAGATTGTCACACCCCCTCCCACACCTGACTGGCTCAGGGGGCAGGTTTAGGGCCAGGTTTAATTGCAGTAGCAGAGACCTTGCTCCCAAGGCCTGTGATCACTGCTGAAAAGCCTATGTCTCTATCCCCATGGGGTAGGAGAAGGGTTGTTTGCTCTTCCAGGTGGGAAACCTGGGGCACTGGGGGTTTGGGGCTCCTAGGGTCTGCCTTGGCAGATGACCCTGGCACCAGGTAGGGGAAGGGCTGTTTGCTTCTCCATGTGTGTGTTCTCTCCCCTTGCCCCCAACCCCTGGAGCCCCAGTTTTCCTGCCCAGAGGAGCAAACAGCTCCTCCCCTACCCATCCCTAAGCTCTCTTCTCCACCCAACCCTTATGTGACCTCTCCCCCACAACCCACCTTGGGCTGCTAGGCTTTTGCTTTCCCCAGCCTACAGCAGCCATCTTGTTGCAATAAAATGCCATGATAAGGCTGTTTTGTGGAGGATATTGTTGAAAATCACATTTTTCCTGAAAATTACTTAATTTTGTGATTTTCATGAAAAATGCAAAATCATGATTTAAACCAGGCCCTGCAGATGAAATTGATCTGATCACAGGCCATATATTTGAGACCTTAACCTATCAATTTTGTTTCCACAGTTGTTAAAATCTAAGAGACAGTTAATTATAACAAGATCTGAAAGGAGTTGATTTTTCTTCTACGTACTGTAGTCAACGTACTGTAGTCAACTGGCTGCTTACTAACCCTCCTAGTAATCTCATGCATATCAAACAAAGAGTGGGAAGGGTAGAACTATTTTTCCTTCAGTGGAGAAGGTGTTAGGCACCTAGGCTTCCTGTACAGTGAACACAACACATTTGTTTTGGAAGAACAATGAGCAATTTGATAGAACAAGGAGCAATGGTCTCAAGTTGTAGCAAGAGAAGTTTAGGTTAGATATTAGGAAGAATTATCTCACTAGAAGGGTAGTAAAACATTGGGACAGGTTACCCGGGGAGGTGGTGGAAGCTCCATCCTTGGGGGTTTTCAAAACCCGGATAACAGAGCCTTGGCTGGGATGATCTAGTTGGGGATGGTCCTGCTTTGAGCAGGGGGTTGGACTAGTTGACCTCCTGAGGTCCCTTCCAGCCATAACTTTCCATGATTCTATGAATGTGGAGACCTGACTGACCCAAGGGCAACCTGAATATCTCAGTTGCTCAGCAGGATGCCTACAGGTAGTAGATAGGGATTTGTGGATTAATTCAGGGGTATGCCTGAATTTCTGCAACTCCTTGGAGCATAGGCATCCAACTCAGAACTGCAAGGGAAGCAATTTTATTGGTTTAAGATCCTGGCAGCAGGGACTGGAGGCCAGTGCCTTGTTCCTCACTGGACCACAGAGTCTCACTTCCTCTTCCTTGTTCCCTGGTCTCTTTTTTACATTTACATTAGGCAGTCAAACCCATAATATCAGTGAAGTTCAGTAATGAATAGCAGGTGCTACCAAAGGAGCCTGCAAAACAATAGGGATAAAATCACAGCACATTGGTTCCAGTTACCTGAAGAAAAACAAACCATTTTCTATTTCCATAATTAAGGAGGTTTGAGAAATATGCAGGAGACAGATACTATCATAAATTCACAGAAGAATTAAAACAGGATAATGCTAATTTCAGAAAAACAATTAAGATTTGATGAACAGAATTAAGACACACGTGCAGAACCAACTCTTTAACACAGACTAAAGAATATTATTTCAAGAGATTTTTAAAAGATCAGTAAAAACAGACCCACATATTCCAGACCTATGGAAGAGAATCATGTTTTAGAAAATAAAATGTAGGGATAATCTAGTTAGTCACACCAATAATGCTGCGTGGATTAAAGTTGATGTTCAATACACTGAAATTCTAAATATAAACAGAAATGGCCAGGAATGACCTTAAAGAAGTAAAGGCCTGTGAAAGTGCTAGAGCGAGAGGGTATCAATATTATTTTAGCTGAAATGTTAAATATCTTTGTAGAATACCTATGCCCATAAATCCAGTAAAATCACAGACAGTTACTGAAACAAATAAGGTATGCTGTCAGAATTTGCACAAAACCAGCATAGGCTGGATTCTGGGAAAGGAGTAGCCAAGCATTCATTTCCCTTCACTGGGACTTTTGCAGCCAGTGCATGGTGCATCACAAGTGGCAGGAGCACAGAGATGATATAGTGACAGAAAATGATAAAGTGATGATCCTTTGTGACTCCACTGGTGAGAACCTGAAAAACAGGAAGCCTCAGGATCATGCTGATGGAA
Source organism: Alligator sinensis (assembly GCF_000455745.1). Classification (NCBI taxonomy): domain Eukaryota; kingdom Metazoa; phylum Chordata; order Crocodylia; family Alligatoridae; genus Alligator; species Alligator sinensis. The sequence continues at coordinate 1,508,900 of NW_005842120.1, read as the reverse complement.
GTAATTGATACAGACATTGTTTATTTATGAGATCAACATCTGGCAGAGATGAAAAAAGAAAACACCTTCAAAAACTGACCCCTTAAAACAGAAGTGCAAAGAAAATGGAAAAAAGAGTCAAATATATAACTTTTTCAAGGGTGCTCTGGGACTCCCGCCCAAAGCTGTGGAGGACCACCTCAGTTTCATGGGCATTTTCAACAGTGTGTCTGGTGTCTCCAAAAGCTGTTGCTTTGAAGAAATCCCCAATATTGTGTAAACTTGATCTGTTGGTATCTGTGCGACTTAGTTCCAGATCAAAGATTGCCTTGTGATGGCAAAGAAATAAAGTCAATCAAAGCCATGCCAAAAATTGCCATAGGACTATTCATTAGACTCTCAAAGAGGTGTTATTTGGGTTGACAGTTACTTCCTTCAGGGCTCCCTTCTCTGATTTCATTCACCTTCAGATCCTAAGTCTTGAACCTTAAACTATAGGTGGTAACATTCAGTCTATGAGAACGGTGTAATTTTATTTTAACTGGCAATACCAGTTTATAGCTTAGATCTAGTTTGTGGCCAGATACTTGTTTGGAGCCATAAACTACCGTGGGACAGCCTGACATATGTGTTGGTAGCCAGGAGCTTCACAATCAGGCCTAAAGAATCGCCTTGTGTAAAGATGATGAAGTGATTTAATACATTAGCCTAAGCACCTTCTAATGCCAGTATAATGAAGAACCCAAGGCAGTAATCTCTGGCAGCTTCAGAGCAGCCAAGTGATTTGTTAGACTCACACTTACCATATCCTCATCCTACCCTGAGAGCTATATTAGAGAATAACTTTAATCCCGATCCTGTTTTGGAGTGGTATATCTTCCAGCATGTCACACCTTGCTTCTGTTCAGTTATTGTTGAAGCTGGTACCCAATCGGTAGTAGATAGACCAGTACTGGTCTTTCAGTGTCATGTAGCTAGGCTGGAACACTTAGACAAGACACAAAAAATTGAAAACCAGAGGACAGAAAAAACCATCTTTATCTTGTCTTCCTGCTCGTGAGGGACCTCCAAAACTTTTGATTTTTGTCTTTTATGGAGGAGCGCTAGGGTTTGTTTATGAATACTGTATGTCCTGCTGTTAAACTACCAAACAAGAACAAGCCAGAGAATTATTAAAAGCATTCTCAGAAGCAGAGATAAGCAAATGTTTAATGCAAGAACTGGAAACATTCCAGACATTATAGTCTGCCATGCAATTATCCTTTCGAGTGACATTTTATTAAAAGAGAAATTGGTGAATGAGGAAAAAGCAGCTTGGCAATATGAAACGATTCGTGTTGTGTTGGACAAGAATTTCTATAGTATTTACTTGACATGCTGTGCTGTCCTCATACAAATTAGTGTAGGTAGTAGGCACTGATATAGACATGAAAAATTGTACATTTAAAATCAGTAATTGATTGAAAGCATGTAGCCAAAATATTTTAAAACAATGTTTTCTCAATGTTTATAATAGTCTCTAGGCAGACAGCTCAAGCTTTTGTTTGACATTTCTAGTCAACAATCTACACACATGCAGAATGGTTTATGGTTGTACGATTATCTCAAAGTTTCTTTTTTCCCTGACCAAACCAAAAGGAGCAGTTCTATTGAAACGTGACTCTCATCTGCATCTGTATATCTATGTTTATAGCTACAAGACTTTTTTCTCCTTATGTTGTATAATTTTTTTCGTATTTTACTCATTTATGCTTGAATTATTTGAGCGGAGCTTAGTTGTTTATTTACATACATTTAAATCTTATTTATTTTTAACTATGACATGCTTTTTTTTGCTAAGAAGTATGATAATGAAAAATCCTGTTCTTAAAGGTAACAGAGAGGTTTTTATCTGTTGTTTTCCTTTAATTAGGATAAGTACAGAATTTAGCCTCACTGCAGGGTTTAGCCTCACCTTCCTCATACAAACAAAGACCTTAAAGAAGATCTTCAGCTTCACTGGTTGTCATCAACTTGCACTGTCCTAAGAAGTTTGGGGTTTCTTCAGAAAATGAAGCCAGTCTTTCTGTTGAGTTTCAGAACTCCTTAGCTTCCAAGGACTTTTGACCCCTTCTTGCTTTATATACAGCATTCAATTCTGGTACTGCCAGTCATGGGATATTAGATTAATAATACTCTAGTGGATAATTTAGTCTAGGAAGTTTTGAGGTTTCCAAAATGAATTGGCTTCAATCTTTCTCTGTCTCTTAATACTGGTGCAATTGGATTTTCAGGACTGATTTTTTTTCTTTGAGGTGTAGCTTAACGAAATCTCTGACAACTCCTGGTTATATAAAGTGTTTGTCACTCATTGAAGTGTTTGTGGCTTTAATACTGGGATTGCATGGAAATGTTGCTGTTTTTGCTTGATGCCAAGCAGATGCGATATGGAACATCACTTGCAGCTTGGTGGTGCATACATATATATATATATATATATATATATACGTTAATATTTTCCTTAAATGACTGATGACTGTGTGTAATACAAATACATCATATGTAAAATAGATAATGAAGAGGTATGATTCTTGTGTGATTCTCTGAGTATGGGCATTTTAGGCAGTGGAACAATTTCCTATCATGATCCCCTTGGGTTTAGTCTGATAGAAGGGCCTAAATTAATTCTTGGCATCCCCAGGTCCATTCCAAGTTGATTGAGTTATCTCTTAGTCATCAGTCATCATAGGGACAGCCAGAATAATGTGCATGGATGTATGCTCCTTGGCCACAGGCAAGAGAAAATTTTCCCTCAATTAAACCTCTTCAGGTTCTCTCTTAAGGTATTTCTACACCACAAAAATAATCTGATTGCAGTACACCTAGGCATAACCTTGCTCATTTTAGTTAAGCTAACAAAGGTAACAGCAATGTAGATGGGGCAGCGCAGGCTTCAAGTGTTAGTAGCCTGAGTGACTGTAATGAATTTCCCTGACAGGCTTATATACCTTATATGTCTGTAATGTTCCATCCTCCTTCCTGTTGTTACCCATGCAAGCTAATGCAGCACCCATACTGACTACCTGGCTATGCTATGCCCTGGTACTTTCAGTTTCAACCTATGGCTTGGAACCCAAATAGGAAATATCTGGGATTCTGGCAGTTCGTAGGGGAAGTTAGAGATTGTTCTTTGCTAATTTCTAGATAATTTTTCTCAAAAATTCAAAAATTGAAGATTGGAGTGTTTATTAGTTTGCAAGACTATTGGCTAGGGACAGATATTACACATAAGCTGGTTTAAGTGATCAGAAACTGGTTTAAACCTGTAACAAAACAGACATTCAGTGCACATAAACCAGTTTGAAAATGGCTGAAACTGGTTTGAGATAAACCTGGTTGAATGTAGTATCAGACTTAACTGATTTGGATCAAACCGGTTTAAGCAATGTCTGTTCCACACCCCTTCCTGGTTTAACTTAAACCAGAATCACCCAGCATCGTAGATGCTTTTCACCCCTGGACGGGGCTGTCTGCTCCAGAGAACAGGCTGGTCCCACCCCTCTGCCTAGCTTCCCCTTCCTTCACTGCCCCCCACCCTGCACTCCCTGCTCAAGCAGGGATTCCCCCTTCCCCTATCCCACAGCACAGACCATAGCCAGCATGTGGTATGCTAGCTAATGCTGAGAGATGTCTGTGTGAGGCAAACAGGACAAAAGCAGACAGGACAGTGTCAGCTGAGGTCTTTTTAGAGCTAATCAACAGGTCAGCTGGTAACGTCCTTCTGTTCCTGCCTTGGAAAAAGTTGTTTAAAAAGAACTTGAACTAATGAAACAAGCTTTTGTTTTCTTGATGGGCTGATAAATGCTGTGTTACTCCCTGTGTAATTCCCTGCTGTGTAAGTAAATGCTGTGTAACTCCATGCTGGCTCTGTCACTGGTCAGGAGCGGGGTGGGGGCAGAGGGGGTTTCCTAATCAGAGCATCCCGCCAGGGCCTGGCCACGCCCCACCTCAGCTCAGCACTGTAGAAAGAAAGGGAGGGATGCTCTAGTGTCTCCTGGCTTCTACCTGAGCCACTGCAGGCATATGCCTGCATTTCATCAGTCCAGAGGGGACGTCTGTATGGATACAAACTGGTTCAGCCTAGCCAGGTTAGACTAACCTGCAAAAATTGAATCAATTCAGGATCAAGCTTTGTGAAAGTCTGTCCCTAGCCTTATTGGCTGTCAACGCTGGTTTCTCGTGCCAATAAAACCTTTATGTTCTGTGAGACACTGCTCTTTGCTTTATGGTGGTACTGTCTGAACTGGAAGTAATGTAATAGATTTAATAGATTTCAAAGACATTATGGGCTGGAAGGGACCTTGCAAGATCATCAAGTCCAGCCCCCCTGCCATAGGCAGGAAATCTGCTGGGGTCAAATGATCCCAGCAAGATAAATATCCAAACTTTTTTGAATGAGTCCAGAGTAGGTGCTTGCACCACCTCTGGGGGGAGTCTATTCCAGAACCTGGACACTCAGAGTATAAAGTTTTTCCTTATGTCCAGTCTAAATTGACTTTCCAGAAGTTTGTGGCTGTTAGACCTTGTTATCCCTTGGGGAGCCCTGGTAAACAACTGTTCTCCTTGATCCTGGTTCAAACCCCTTATATACTTATAGAGTGACACCAAGTCCCCTCTGAGCCTTCTCTTCTCCAGGCTGAAGAGTCCCATGTTACTCAGCCTCTCCTTGTAAGTCTTGCTCTCTTGGCCTTTGATCATGTGGGTGACTCTCCTTTGGACTTTCTCAAGCTTATCCACATCCCTCTTGAAGTGGGGGTTCCAAAACTGGACACAGTACTGCAGCTGCAGCCTCACTAAGGCTGAGTAAGTGGGAGGATGACGTCCCTGGTTTTGCTTGAGATGCCTCGGTAGATGCATGCCAGAGTTTGGTTTGCTTTGGCAGCTACAGCATCACATTGGTGGCTCATGTTCATCTTGTGGTCAATCAAGACCCCCATGTCTCTTTCAGTTGTGGTGCTAGTGAGCGTAGCAGTGCCGAGCCTGTATGTATGGTGCTGGTTTTTCCTTCTAAGGTGGGGCACCCTGAACTTCTCTACTTTGAATGCCATCAGGTATTGGTTCACCCACCTTGCAAGCCTGTCCAGGTCTGCCATCCTGTCCTCCAGTGTGACTGCCTTCCCCCATTGTTTAGTGCCAGCTGCGAATTTCGCCAGTCCACATCTAACATCTGGATCCAGATCATTAATGAAGATGTTGAAGAGTCCTGGCTCAAGTACTGAGACTTGAGGGACACTACTGGTCATCCTGTGCCATGTTAATTTTCTCCCGTCAACTATTATTCTTTGAGTCTAACCCTGAAGCCAGTTCTCCAGCCATTGGACCATGAGATGGTTGAGGCCACAGTTCCCCAGTTTAACCATGAGTACATCATGGGAGATCAAGTCAAAGGCTTTCTTGAGCCTTTATCTAAAAATGTCCTTGCCTAAGTGTGGTGCTGCCTACCTTCTAGTAAGATGGGCCTTATGCTTTTGATGCATGTGCAGTGCTGCCCAAAGATGGCTGTACTACTTTTTTCAAGAGGTAGCATGTGTAGAGTGGGAATGGCATGCCTTGGTGCTGTCTGGTTCTGTATTTGGGTGGTATAGGATGCTCAGTGGCAAAATATATATCTTTTTCCCAGGCAAAATCGTGTCTTTAAGTTACTATGGGACTCTGGGGCAACTTTTCAAGCTGTGACTATCTTTGTCAAACTGGGACATTTGGTAACTCTTTGTCCCCTAACTACTTGACTGTTTCTCAGCTAGGATTGATATGCAAAGTAGGCTGGTCTCAAGCCCCTCTGAGTGAAGCAAGTCATCCTTCTATAGTCAAGTTTTTCTAGGAAGCATACACACATGGAATACTTCTGAAATCTTCAGTTTGCCTAGCAGTTTATTGTGACCTTTCTTTAATTTAAAAATTACAAATTACACACACACACACACCACAATGTCACAAAATCTAGTGACATCTGTGTCTATAGACGTGTACATATACATATACATACACATATGCATACATACATACAAGTCTATAGACACAGATGTTATTAGATTTTGTTTTTGGTAGCCTAAGACATCTAACTTGACTTCCTTTCATTCCACTGGAATTGGAAGTATAAAGGCATTTGATGTCTCTGGGAATTCATAGAATTGTGGTTACTTCAGGGCTGTGTTTCTTCTTAAGACATTTATTCTTACTCTCTGGAAAGTGAAGCCCATTGTACCGTAGGGACTTGTGAAAATAAGACACCCTCTAAATGTGCCTAAATGTGAGTCAGGGCTATCCATTCTGGATTTTTTTTCCTAAGAAGGAGGAATCTTTGAAATCTATAATTGGGCTTAGCTCTGGGGCAGTGGGAAAGAAATCAATAGAGAGAAAAGGGTAATTTTTGTGAATTTAATTTACAGCTAATAACATTTTGTGGAAAACAGGTTTTTTACTTTTACTGTTTAGAACCTCTTTGTCTTAGTGCCAAAGGACATTTCTGCAGAGGCTGAAGGTTGAACTCTACTAAACAGAGAGGATTCAGAGCCAAATGAAAATAAATGCCAGGGGAAAATGGGGAGGAGGGAAAAGAGAGAGAGAGAAGAAAGCATTCCATGAATCATGTAGCCAAAGATATTGACTTAGTGATAGTTTTTCTGAAATTCACATGCATTTCAAAGACTATATTTCCCTTTCATGTTCTTTTGTCCTGGGTCATACTTCTTAGCTGTCTTACATTTACCTTGTTGATAAATAAGGGAAACTTTGGGGCTAGGGACAGACATTCAAAAAGCCTGAGCCTGAATTGATTCAATCTTTGCAGGTTAGTCTAACCTGCCTAGGCTGAACTGGTTTGTTACTGGATAGACATTCTCTCTGGATTGAGGAAATTCAGGCATGTGCCTGCAGTGGCTCAGGCTAGAAGCTGGGAAGCTCTGAAGCAGCCTTCCTTTGCCTTGCACAGCACTAAGCTAAGGTGGGGCATGGCCATGCTCCAGCAGGAGGCTTTGATTAGGAAGGTCTGCCTGTACCATCCCAGGCTTTTCCCCACTGGTTGCTCAAGGGGAAGGAGTGTTGCTAGATACCAGCCCCTTGCTAGCACTCTGAGGCAAGGGGGTGTGTGTAGTGCATGCATCTGTTGATACGGAGCTTTTCAATCTCCCTCCCTGCTTCTTTATACTGTCTGAAGCAAACTGACAGGCAAGCAAGCCAGCAGGGAGCTGATAACAGTGTTTATCACCTCATCAGCAAAACAATATCCTCTCTCCATTAGTTCAAACTCTTCTTAAACAGTTTACAGGCTGACCTGTTGATTAACTCCAACATGTCCTAAGGGGTCACTGTTCAAGTGAAATTGAAGACACAGACAGATACTTCTTGTTATTAGATACTATACCACATGCCTAGGGTCTATGGGGCTGGGATCCATGCTGTGGGAGATGGGGGGAGGGGAGGGGAGGGGAGGGGAAGGGACCCCTGCTTAAGCAGTGAGCAGTGAGGTGGGGAGGTAGGGCAGGGGAAAGCCAAGCAGACCCTGCTGTGCCTTCAGCCTCTGCGGGAGCTCCAGCCAGGGAGCAGAGGGGAGGGGCCAGCCCTGCTGTGGAGCAGAGAGCCTGGCCCAGAGAGCATGACAGGATGCTGGGGGAGTCTGATTTATTTTAAACCAGCAAGGGTTCTGGGACAGACACTGCATAAACTGGTTTGACCTAAATCAGTTAAGTCTGCTACTACATTCAACCAGGTTTATCTCAAACCGGTTTCAGCCACTTTCAAACTGGTTTATGTGCACTGAACATCTGTTCTGTTACAGGTTTAAATCAGTTTCTGATCACTTAAACTGGTTTATGTGTAATGGCTGTCCCTAGCCTGGAAGCCCATTACAAAGGTTTTAGTGAAGACTGCGTACTTTGTTCCATTAAATGCTGCATTTTTCCCTTTTGGTAATTGGGTTAAATTGTAATTCCAGTGTGAGATTCTCTTTTTTGGAACTATGCATATGTTCTCTGTGTGTATGTGCGGGTGAATACTGCAGTGGATCATTCCCTCCACAGAGAGTTGATAAGTGATTGCCAGAAATGTACTCTGCTTCAGCGCTAGCCAAAATACAGTCTACATCAAGACTAAAAGATGAACTATTTCTCAACAATTAGGAATTGAAAGCATGACATTTCTTGGGATTCTATATGACCACTTAATCCACCAAATGAGACACTGGCATATGATCTAAATGCCAAATCATATCAATCTTCATTTTGCTGGCATACAGTACCTGGATTTAGCTGTATTTTTTTAAGCCATTGTGCAGAGTGTGGTATTCAGCAATGAATCAGATAGGGGAAACCAGAGCAAAACATTGGCAGCATTCATTCTGTATGTGTGTGTGTGAAATATGAAAGATGGGAGAAAATCATAACTATAAGTGGATAAGTGAGCAAAAAATTTTCTCTTGCAAAAGCTATGTATTTCATAAATGATTTCGTGTAAAGTAATCAACAGGCAGCAGAAGGATAGGGATAAATTTATAACTCCTCATCTTCATCCATTATCCTGCTAATGAATCACATTCTCTAACTGGTGGAAAATGTTAAGTACTAGTAAGAGGCAGTTTTTCCATTACATATGCTACCTGTATATTCTACATTCAGTAACTAGAAATGGAGTCACTCAGCCTCATTTAAAGTTGAAAAATGTATATGAATTGCACCCCTTCCTTCCTCACTCCCAACCTAGTTTACCTAGATTAAAAATAACATCTTAGATTATTTAAAAATGGATTGTAATATCTACACACACTTGGGTTGTGCCTGGTAAAGTGTGTGCTTTTGGTTGTTGTGTATTGTGTTGTTTTGTGTGTGTGTGTGTGTGTACATGAACATCGCATGCCTCCTGAGGCTGGGGGACACAGCGACTGCCCACAGGCAGTGGCAGCAGTGTCATCAGTGGGGGTGTGGCGGCGACGAGCAGGGAGCTTCCGCGGGCAGCTGCGTCAGTGTCGGCAATGAGGGGGGGTGGCGAGCACCAACTGGCGATTCGCAACCACCCGCAGATGCTGCAGGTGGTGTCAGTGGAGGTGGGGGGAGGTGGCAAGTGGCAAACACCTGCAGGTGCCTCCAGCAGCGTTGGCCAATCTTAGGGGGTTCACATGTACCTGCGTGCACCCCCACGTGTTGCCAGTGTGTGTGTGTATTTTTATGTGGGCAAGCTGGCCCCTGTTGTTCTGGCCATGTGCTCTGTACATGGTAGGCTGGGGCTTGTATCTGGGCAAAATATGTAAAATCCTCTGGTCTCATTGGCCAGAGGAAGCAGAAGCTTCTCCAGGCAGATTGAGCAAGAGGGAGGCTGGAGCGTGGCACTCCTTAATTGGACAAGGTTTGGGTGATGTCATAACAGTTATAAAAGAACAACTCTACTAAAGTTTTTCTCTTTTTCCTGGGGCTGCTAAGAGCTGCACAGCTGAGTTGAGAGCCAGAAAAACTGCTCTCCATGCAGGGGGCGGTCTTCCCCAACTTCATTGGAGAGGCAAGCAAAAGCTGTGTGAACAGAAAGCCTCAGGTACAGGGAGAGAAACTCTGCCTCAGAGTTTGAGACCCTTATTTCCTTGCTCTTTCCTCACTTTTTTTGAGTGGAATACTACCATGTGAGTATTAATTCCTGGAGCAAACTGTTCAGAAATGGGGTCCTGGCAGTTTTGCTGGCAGTTTTGGTCACAGGCCTTGAGTGGGATACCATGGGGGGTTATTAATCCCTGACTGATCAGGAATGGGTTCCTGGCAATTACTAGCCACATGGGCCTGGTCCCCTGTTTTTTTAATTGTAGGGCACATCTACAATTGTGATGAGGTGGCTGAGTGATTAAGGTAATGGCCTGCTAATCCATTGTGCTCTGCATGCATGGACTCAAATCCCATCCTTGTTGGTGCCACTTTTGCTACTCATATGGTTGAGGGCCTGCAGGTAAGACCCTATGAAGACAGACTGAGGGATCTGAATCTCTTCAGCCTCTGCAAGAGAAG
>NW_005842120.1:1495388-1498871 GCF_000455745.1 Alligator sinensis | reverse complement strand
GGGGAGGCGTCGTCTGGGGCCGCCCAAAAACCCCCCCGGGGGGGGGGGGGGGGCCAGCAGGGAATAGGGGACACTCTGTTTTCCAGGGTGCCCCTTGGGGTTACTAGAAATAATGGCCACAAACTGCAGGAGAACAGAGTTAGAATGGACATAAGGAAGAAATTCTTTATGGTAAGGGTTGCCAAAATATGTAATGGGCTTCCAAGGGAGGTGGTGCTTTCCTCTACCGTAGAGATGTTCAAGAGGAGATTAGAGAGGCATCTGGCTGGGGTTACCTAACCCTAGCGCTCTTTCCTGCCTGGAGTAGGGGGTCGGACCCTATGATCTACCAGGTCCCTTCCGACTCTAGAAATCTATGAAATCTACATGAGATGCCTTAATGTGCATTAGCCCAATTTAATGCACATTATGGGTGCATGACTACATGTGTGCACCCTTAATGCACATTAAAAATGGCAAAAATAGGCTAAGCGTGCCTAAATTTCATACCTGCATTTGCAGGTATGAAATTTAGGCACAATTAGTTAAATTGCATTAATGTACATGTAGATGTGACCCGGCACTAAGTTTAGTGTCAGATGTGCCTAGCCACTAGGGGCACATGGCAAGGCTGCAGAGACTTGGTACTAACTTTAGTGCCAAGTCTGCATGTGTAGACACCTGCCAAAAATCACTTAATGCACATTTGCTTAATGTGTAGAAGGGTTACACTATTATTTTAAAAATCAACTGTAAATTATTTAAACATTAGTATTACTACTACTGCTACTTCTACTACTACTACTTCTACTATTACTATTATTAATGCAACAGTTACTACTATAATAGTAATAATCCTAATCATAATAAAATTACTTACTGGGATTCACAAAACTAAAGATTAGTCCTAGCTGTCCCATTCGCCCATGATGTGATCTTAGGAATGTTTTCCTGCCTCTTTTTTCCACCTAAATAATAGGGATAATGCTTATCTACTTTGTAGGTGTTTTGTGATGACTTATTGCACGAATGTCTGTAAAGTTCTCTGAACTTGTAAAATGCAATATAGGAACAACATAGTATTATAACAAATAATTTTATTTTTCTCCCAGTCTTCCATTTCAGTCGTTTTGGCCAAGGTAAATAGATTAGTTTCATTTTTGTTTAAAATCAGGTTTTTATTTCACTTCATGATTTGGCTCCTGGGACCAGCACAATTATGCTTCATTTGGGACACAAATATAGTAGGGAAATGTTTAATTAATGCCCCCCCCTCTCTTAAAACCTAAATTTTGGCCTTAGTCAAGCTTTTTGTTACTACAGTTAGTTGTATTAGAGCTTGATGGATATTAAGAAAACAGTTGACTCAGTCGGTTTATTTTAAATAAAGTAAAATTATTTGAAAAATGTGTTCAACCAATGTTGTTCAACTAACTTTATTATTTATTCAGTGCTATAAAATGCTCATAGTTCTTTGCAGACTTGCAGACCAATGAAATCACTTGTCCAAGAGACTACTGCTTAGAAAGTGACAGTAAATAAAGCTGTATGGGGCAGTTGCCTTACAAGAGTGAAAATCAAGTGTTATGATTAATATTAACAATAACTTGTTAATTCCTGTTTGGATATGTTCTAAATTAAGTAACTCTCTCTTTCTCTGTACAAACATACACACGCATATCCAAACAGCTATCGACAAGTTATTGCTAATATTATTAAGCATAACTCTTGATTTTCACTCTTGTAAGGCAACACACATGCATATACACATAAGAATTTCTGACTGGAGGCCAGATTTTAGACTAGGGTGATCAGGCCCTTACATCAGTTTCTTTCTGCCATTATGTCTTTTTATTTCCTAAAGGCAGCTAAATTATTCTTTTAAATTGCTAGACTTTGGGTCAACTCTGAAGAGTCATAAAGAAAAAGCCCCTCTCCTCACTCTTCTAATGTGCTGTTACAAGAGACATTGTAATAATAGCTGTCTTAATAAGGAGGTACTTACAGAAATGCCAGGAAAGCTGAACAACCTTTCAAACCATTTATAGTTCTTACCTAATGATAGGTGCAACAGCACTTCAGAATGAAGAGAGCAAGTTAGTCTAATGAGCGCCTGATATAGAGTCGAAAGCACTTGTCTCAAATTTACGGCTTTAATCTGTGTTCAGAGCGTTAGACAAATAGTTTAAAGAATCAGCATGTACTGAGTGCTTCCAAATTTTTATTGTAACTTCTTTTCAAAAGGAGTGACATAAGGCTAACAGAGATAAAAAGTAGTCAAACAACTGTGCACTTGTTTTGTAAGCAGTCCCATCCATAAATTGCACGCACAATAACTGCACTTGTCACCAATAGGATTCTTTTTGTCAGATACCTCCAAGGATTGACACGGCCCCTCATCTGATATGGTATCAAGTAAGCTTTATTAGTAACCCCTAGAAAATATTACAGGTTTCCTCTTCATAATACAACCTGACAAGTGGTTCCTTAGACATTTCAGGGGTGACCTTTGGTGGGACCAGGCCTTGGGTCCCCCGCTGGGTGTGTGTGATGTTTGTTTCTGGCTTCCTCACTGTTCGAGCAGGGACACAGCAGCTCCGTCCATCCTCCCAGAATCACTGTATGCTAATACAATTTTTCTTTCTTCATTACTTCTGTAACTTTCTCATCCCTAATTGTCCAATCCCCTGGCACTGTGCCAAGCATTTCTTATATGGTACACCAATCCCATCCTACTTCTGCTTATCTTTCCTTATAGGGAAAGTGCTATACATTGCTCACCTATGGTACTCCAGTTACAGCACTTACTTCTCCCACTGCCTTATAAGGCATTCTATTCAATTTTATTGCTTAGTTCCGGGAAGGCCTGGGCCGCAGCTAGAAGCCTTAGCATAACTCAGTTTGCCTACTACACGCTTAGAGATGTGACGTATTTGAATTAGAAGCCTGCCCCTCTGACACATTATAGGTCACTCTTTTTGGGCTTGTTGATTAATATTTATACTTGTGGTAAATACATGCCCAGCAATAGAAGAAGACCTTGCTAGTTCTGCCTAAGTGCCATAGGATCTCCATTTTCCCTTTGTACTTTCCTACACTTTCCGTACTCTCCAAAATGCAAATATTGAGATAAAGTCCTTTGCTATGTCAAAGCTAGAATGTAACTTCAGCACAGTTATGAGTAAATGAACGTAACCTTTACCAAGCCAAAAGTAGCCCCTGAAATAGTACGACTATAGGAAAGGCTCATGAAGGCCATCACTCTGTGCTTCAGTAAGGAGCAGTAGTTGGCTGGGGGCCTTTATTAGCAGAAAATTACAACTCCCTCTTTGCCAACTCAGCTTCATTTGCTAGAATTGGTCTGGAGAGGAACTAAGTAGACAGGCAGCATTCACCCACCACATGCACCTGAAGCAAAGGTTTAGATTAATATATTTATACTGAGTACAAATGGAAAAAGAAAACATCTGCATCTGCCAAACCTTCTAAATCTCTTTGGGAGGC
>NW_005842120.1:1423069-1495357 GCF_000455745.1 Alligator sinensis | reverse complement strand
GAAACATAATAGTACATTTGCTCTTAGAGCAAAGTCATAAATGGTTTCAGCAGCTCTTCACTTTTGTAAACCTAGTAATAAAAATAATAAATCCAACCCAGCCCACTTCTATTATCTAGGCCAGAAAGCAGCTGCAACAGCCATATGTTTTTAGAGACTAATTTTATTTCCAGTGAAGTCCGTTACAAAACTGTTGTCTCTAATGAGAGAAAGATTAGTGGGTCCTGTCTACAAAGCAAACCAAGTATGCTAACCTGGTATAGCCATATGAAACATTTAGCTGCTGCCAAGCCTACTAAGTATTAATCAGGCTATGTTTAGAACATACTATGCTTATTTCCAGCAATCTACAATTGGCTTGAAGGCAGTGCTGTTCTTGAGTAATTTTTCACCATTGTGCACTAGGATGCTGCTCCATTATGGCAACAATGGCACAGAAAGTTCAGGGTAAACAGGGCTTGAGGGTTCTTCAATGGCAAGATATGCATGAAATTTTGCAGATGGCAGTTTGGCAATCTTCTTCCCAATTCTCTTCTTCCCAATTCTTCCTGCTGTGGGACATCTTAGAAAGTTTTGATTGACGTATTGCTGACCCTGATCTGGACACATGTCAAACCCAAACCTTTCTGTTTCCTCACACTCAATTTGCTCTAGTAGTTTCATTGTTGGCTTCACTAGATTAACTATAATGGTCAGAAATTTTGTAACAAGATTAGCACAAACACAGTGTTAACTGGTTGCAGGTGCCTTTAATAGTCATAGTATTCACACATTCTCATGGAACAAAGGAAAAAATACCACAATAGTGTCAAGCCATTAAGTTGAAAGGGAGCTGTATCTATTCTCAGTTTTCAGAACATTGTCCACAACTGGTTTTAGGACCAGTGATACTAGGGAGCCTAGCAGAATGACATCTATCAATAAATGTAGATGATGGGATACCTAAGACACATATTTTGTTTATCAACAAGATTATTTGAATATGATAGTTCAAGTGTTCAGTTGTCTTCTGCATAGAAAAAAAAAATCAGCAAAGTACATCTGATTTTTAAAAGGTATATCTGATTTTTAATTCAACCTCAAACTTTTCCCCCCTCCAGTTTGCAGTCAAGTGGGCTTGGCCATATCGGAAACTTTTCCTTGCCCTTTTCATCTTTCCATGACTCTCATACTACTTGAGTTCTTTCCTAGTAAGTGGGAAACAAGAATCCACTAACTGAGCCCCTCATATCTGTTTTACTGCAGAGAATTAATGGAAATAATCAGAAATTGCAATGCAGTTCTACTAATGATCACACACATGCATGCAGATTACTCTTAATGAAAGTCTTTATTCTTTTGTTTTACACCATTACACAGATCAAAATAATTAAAATGATAATTTAACCAGTACCTCTGACATGTTTGATAGTTACGTATTTATTCAGTGTGGTTTTTTTCCTAATAATGTCAGAATCACTAGAAGATCTTGAGTTAACCAAGAATATTTAGAAAGCATCTTTTCATTTGACATGGCCTTTTCTTTATCAGGCAAATTCTTCAGAGGAGTCAGAGGTTTCCCAATGCAATGCTGGCAGACTTCATTCTCTGTGATGCCATCAAAGGGAAGAGGAGAGGTGGATGCCTTTTTATTCCCACCCAGATTCTTAAAATTGCATTTGTTTCAAAATGATGTGGACACATTGATAATGAAATCACTCTTATCTGTTCTTGAGAACAATTATTGCATAATACCTTGGCTAATCTGTTAATTTCAAAAGTACAGTACCAGGTCCTATGTCTATCAAGAGTAGCTGATGTTTATTTAATCAAACTTAAGTCTACCTTGCCCTTACTGTGTGCAGCCTGTATGAGGTCTTAGACAGAGCAGCAACTTCTTATTCCTTTAGGCTAAGTACAGACAGTCAAAAACACTGAAGCCAAATTGATTTACCAGTTAGTTTAAGCTGTGTACATTGAACTGATAAAGAAGTGAACAGACATTCACTTTTGATTCCAAAAATGCAGCTGCATGCCTTCAATGGCCCAGACCAGAAGCCGGGGGTCGGGGGCACTAGAGCACACCTCCATGCCTGGCTGGTGCATGCAGCTTGGGCCAAGGCAAGCCTGCCCACCCTGCAAGGAAGTGGTGGCGGGGCAGGTTGCAGGGGAGGTGCAAAGCATCCTGGGGTGCTAGGGGACTGTGAGTGAATTTGAATCTGGAAAGGATCTGGGACAGAAGTTCAATAAACCAATTTAACCTAAATCAGTTAAGTCTGATATTACATCTATCCAGACTGATCTTCAACTGGTTTCAGCCATTTTAAAGGTGGTTTATGTGCACTGAACTTCTGTTGTCTTACAGATTTGAATCAGTTTCCGATCACTTATCCCAGTTTATGTGTATTTGCTACCTTAAAGACTTCTGCAAAATGGCTGTTATTTTTTTAGATTTCTTTTCCATTCTTTTTACCAGTATTTTCAGTAGGATAGTCTTTTTGTAAACTTCTGTCTCTAGAATATAAGTATTTATTGTAGGGGTGCACTAATAGAGATTTTTTGGGCCAATACCAATGGGCAATTTTTAATTCGCCATATTGGTTGATACCAATCTGATTCTGATATGCAGCCCTGCAGCATGGAGAGCAGTGTCCAGCTGGTAAGTCTGTTGTGGAGGAAGGGGTGGGGGGAAGGAAGAGGTTTGGGGAGAGAATGGGTGTGGGGTGGCATATCGAGGCCCCTCGCACTGAGGGAGGGACAGGGGCAGGCGCTGCTCAGCCAGGGCAGCACAGGGCACCAGACAGAACTGCAGCTCATTTGGGAGATGCGGGGGTGGCATGGCTCCCATCTCTGCACACACCCCAGGGGGGCATCGGGGGGGGGTGTCCCCCTGATCTTGCACGGAGTGGGGCAGGTTACTGCTGTGGGCTGAGGCCATGGCTGTGTTGGGCTCTTCCTGGTGGGGAGGAGGGGGGTGCTCAGCCAGGCTGTACTGGGGCCACGGTGCATGGTGGCAGGACTGGGACCAGGGGCTATGGCAAATTTTGGGATGGCTGCAGCCCTACAACCTCCCCTCCCAATGCCGCCACCACCCATCCTGAGCACCACCTGGCCCAGACCCTCCTCTGGGAAGAGCCGGGTGCAGCTCCGGCTCTAGCCCACAGTGGCAGCCCTCCCTGACCCTGCACACAGATCTGGGGGCACATGCCCTCCTGGGGTGCATGCAGCGGTGGGAGCTGCCACTCTCATGCCCCCTGGATGAGCCATGGCTCTGTCCCGCACCCTGCCCCACCCTGGCTATGCAGTGCTGGCCCCTGCCCCAGCCTCAGCCCCACTCCCACTTCCTCCCTCACCACAGGGGCCTCATTCTGCACCCCATGCCCCTTCCCTCTCCCCTCCCTCCTTTCCCCACAACAGATTTACCAGCTGGACCTGGCTGCTCGCCAAGATGCCGGGCTGCACTTCTGACCACTGCGTACATACAAATGGCATTTATTGGCCACATCAGACAAAAAAAAGCTGATTGCCGATACTCTCAATTTTCCTTATATCAGTACTGATCCTATATGGGACCAATGTATTGGTGCACTGCTAGTTTATTGCACAGTTTTCTGTAGGATTTGATGTTCATGCTTCCTTGTTTCTTATCATAGTCTCATTTCCACTTGTTTCTGCTTGGTTTTGTGTAGCTCAGAAGCCTTTTTCCTCTTCCTGACTCTTTTTGACCCAAATCCTAACCCATGTCTTATCCTTTCCCATGACTGGCATTAAAATTACATGTCCTGCTATAGAGTATGATCCAAATCCACCCAGAAGGACACATAGCTCTCCTATCCTCTCAACAGACAGCCCACTGTTCTGCAAGAGGCCAATCCTTCAGAGCCCAGTGTGCCTCTAGAGGTCTCCAGAGGCCAATCGAGTTCTCTACCACTCCTGTTGAAGCTGAACCTCTAGGCTGCCACAGGAAAAACAGAATCATGGGGCCAAAAGGAGGGCATGTAAAGGGAAATGTAGCTGTGTCCCACATGAGGAGAGCTAGTAGGAAGGGAGACCTGGGTTCTGGCCCTTGTTCCCAGGCTCTTCTGGCATGTGAGAACGTGGGTGGACTATGCATAGGAGCAAGGACACCCTGCAAGGACACCCTGGAGATGTGGTGAAAACATCCCTTTGCATGATCTTCCTAGTAGCCCTTCTCCACCCTACTTTAGTCTGCATTCAGTCCACTCACATTGTTAAAAATAGGATAACAATGCAAAAATGGTGAAGTGTGTATACGAGAAAGTCAAAATAGGGAAAAAACTTGTGGGTCAGCAGACCTGAAGATCCACTGCTATACACTGAGTTTCTAGATAGTAGTTTTTTTTCCCCCATCTAAAGATTTTACAAGTCAGGAAAAGTTCTGTCTGTAGTAGCACTGATGTGCAAAACCAAAACACCAGTCTGGTCCTTTAAAATGATTAGAAGCTGCTGTTTGCAATCCTGTTGCCTAGTGATAGGACTCTATTTCCCCTGAACTAGCAAATACCTTGCCCTTTATGGTCTCGAAACAAGCATCGTGTTTCCGAGATCTATTGGATTTCCAGCAGTGCAAATTTTTGGACTTTCACCCTTTATATCTATAAATCATATAACTTCAACCTAATGGGTATCAACTGTAGGATGCCAAACTACATAATGCTATAATGCTCATGAGTGGCAGAAGGATCATTCAACATGATTTTCATCTACTTGACATGATTTTTAGAGTGCTAGAAGACAAAGAAATATGAAGGAAGGCAAGGCTCTTCCAATCTATTGTTTTGGGCTTTTTTGACCAATGAATCATTCTTCAGTATGTTAAAGGTGATATGAAATGGCTTAGTCCTGGGAATCTCTGGCTATTTCTTCCCAAACTCACAGCTTCCAAGACCCAATGAAATAAAATGTCTGAGAAAGGAGAGAGATATTTCCTTTGTGGCAGCCCTGAAATACAGTGGCAGTCATGTCATGGGTCATAAACAATTAAACAATTTTACTAAACAGCAGTCTTTCATTTTATATTAACAAAACCTTTATTTCTTAGTCATAGAATCTGCAATTTTTTTAAGTGTAAGAGCCAGAGAGTGAGATCTGCAAGTACAAAATGAATATATGAGTCAGGGCTAGCTGTGCGCTTCTCCAGCTTACCATTTAAGCATCAGGAATTGGGGGTCAGAATTTTAGTTTGAAATATATGTAAAAGATTCATACCAGCATAGTCAAATCAGTAGATCACAATGATAGGCATCTGATGATCTGTTCTTTTCAGCTCTGCCACTCATTCTTTGTGTCTTAGATCTTGCATCACTTAAACCTCTCTATGGGTGTGTACACAAGATGCTTTACTACATGTTAGACTAATCAAATGCACAGTAAAGCATCGCTGTCTACATGTGTGCAGCAATTACTACACAGTAGATTAGTCCAATGCACCCTTTTCTAGTACCTTTGGATACAAGTACTAGAAATTGGCACATTAAATTAATGTGCTGAAGTGTACATGTAGATGCTGGCTGAGAGGAAATTGCTCCTGGTCACCCTAAGCAGCAGGGAGCCACTGATGGGGTGGGGTGGGGTGAGGTGAGGTGGGGTGGGGAGCAGAGCAAGCTGTCTCCACTGCCAGGCAGCCACCCTCCAACCATGTGGAGACTGGGACACGTCTTGATCTGGTCTGGATCTGGATGTGTCCCAGTCTACATGTGCCTGGGAGGCAGCTGACCCCAGAGCTGGGACAACTCTTCTAGCCCTGGAAAGATTGGGGTGGGCCCCCCATACTCCTTGCCAGCTGTGGGCTAGCAGCTGGGGGAGCAGGGCAAGATCAGCCCTGTTTTGAACTGCTCCCATCAGGAGCAAACTTACTTCCGACGAGCACATGTTCAGATGAGTGCTCAGGAGTGCTTTAATGAGCTTGAATTTTCTGTACAGAAAATACAGGTGCATTAATTTAATGTGTGGATGCAGCCTGTATTTCAGTATTCCTATTTCTGTTTGGGAGGTTTGATACATTCATATTTGTAAGCTCTGTGAGATTTTCAGCTGAAAAGTATTTTGTCAATAAAAAAAATTACAATGTTTTTGATGTGAGGTTTTCTTCATAACTTCATCACATACATTTGAATGTGTCTGCTAAAATATAGGATGATAGTTTTTAAGACACCCTAGAAATCAGGTTGACAAGGTTCTTTGGGTAGATGTGATATCTTTTATTTGACCAACTAAGTATTTCGTTGGTCTAATAAAAGATATTACATCTACCCAAAGAACCTTGTCTGCCTATGTCCCTAGGCTAATGCAGCTACAACCAACAACCCTAGAAATCAAGTTTTGATTTTTTGACCCAGAAATGCTCGTTCACTTGTTTGTACATCTTCTCTCTCTCTCTCTCTCTCTCAAAAGAAGGCATAATACATGTTTCTGTAGGAGGCTAGTGTTCATTTCCTGTTGCTAAGCAGCTGCCTAATGCAGGACAAATATACTGAAATGCCATATTTTTAGCATTTCATAAACCAACCTGTTAAAAAAATCTCCAATACAATTTATGCTTTGCAAATTCCAAATGGTGTTTTGTGAAGCAAACAGACGTGGATACCCTGACTGCATCAAGATGAATTCATTTTGCTGGAAAAAAATGAATAAGAATGTAATCAAAATTAAACACCTAGGTGGAACATTTTGAGAATCAGAAATACAATACAGCACCATTAATTATCCTTTTTTCTATTGAGAGTAAATAAGAGAATTTTGATGCAGAACTATGGGTACAGGAAGGACCTTAAATGATCTATTGTCTAGGCTGCATTTAATATCAAGTATTTCAAAGACATGACAGTATTAGGTTCAGGGAGAGGGAAGGAGGATAGACTCATATTTGGTGAGTATTGGTTCAGTCTACCTACAGAGAAACACTGTCATTTTGCTATCCTTTCTAGAACAGAAGTGGTAGGTGAGAAGGAAGAAGAGAGAATGCAGATTTCAGTAAAGAGAAGTATAGCTACAAGTCCCCACCAGCAGCTGAAAAACTTTTCTTTTCCCTATTCCCCATCAATTCTGTTTCCTTAGCCTTACTCTGCTATACCTATAGAACCTGGGTGTAACAACTCTGCAGGTTGCAACATGAGTTGTGCTGAGGATGATTTAGAGGCTGATACCAGGAAACTCCACAGTCTTGGGGAGTTTCGTAACAGCTTTGAGCACAAAATGCATCTCATGGCTGCAAGCACCAGCACTAAATAAAGCACACTTAAAATAAAGACCTAAGTTACAGCAATCCAAATGGAGTTCTTTTATTATTGCACAGAGCTTTGGGTATCTCAGCTAAGGCTTCTCCCACACCTGAAAGGGGAAACTACAGCAGGGTTCCTTCTCCCCATACCCACAATGAATGTTGTAAAAAAAGAAAAGGGCAGAAGAGCAGAAAAGCCATCCCATTGTTCACAAGAGGAGAATGAGGAAAGATGAAGCAGAGCCATTCTCAACTATTGGTTTATTTCTGCTCCCTTCCTCCTCCTCTGTTCCTGTGAGAACAGGCATTTGATAGGAAGGAGGGGAGTTTGACTTGCTTCCTGCAGTGACCTTCATTGGCTGTTCTTCCCTAGAAGTTGGGTGAGCAGAATTGACAGCCAATCAGAGGGCACATCCAGACAAGCACAGGTGTTTGTTTCCCTGGGGACAAGTAGCAGTGGCACACCTTGTACTTGTCCCCAGGGAATGTCCATGCCCTGCACCCTCTGGCATGCAGCAGGTTACCCTGGGTGGGGCAGTTGAGGCTGGGGCCAGCAACTGTGCTGGCTCCAGCAGCCTTACTGGTGGTCCTAGGGGCTCTGGGGAGCTGAAGTCATGGCAGGAAGCCTAGGTGTCAGCCAGAGCATGGCTTTGGCCAACCAAGGTCTGGTTTTGGGCGGCATGTGTTGTCGCCATGTGCACTGCCCCACTTTTTTTTGGTGTGGGTTTTTTGATCTTTGGGAGATCCCAAGATCAACCCCCCACAACCCTCCTGTGGTGCAAAGTAGTAGCACGGGGAATGCCTGCACATGCAGTGTGTGGCACTGCAGGTGGGTCTACTGAGGGGGACAAAACTAGACGAAAAAGAGGGGGACAAAACTAGAGGAGAGGAGGACAAAACTAGACCAAGCTTAAATTAGAGTAGATAGATGCACACAACACATTCCAATAAGAAAAAACTGAGTTCTTTATGTATAAAAAGTGAAATGAATGCTAATATTTACTTTTAGAATTTATAAGGCAGTTTCTAAGATAAAGTGGTATATTCTCCTGTGTGGGGGAGTTCTTTTGGAACCTGCAATGTTAAGGCCAAAGCCTGTTTTCTGATATAATTTTCAGTCAAAAGTTTGTTACCTTTAATTGAATTCCAAGCAATGAATAGACTAATTCATGTTTGTAGCCAGATTGAGTGAGATCTACAACAAAAAGTTCTCATTGAAAATGAATGCTAATTGGGGTAAGTCCATGCTAAGGTGTGGTGTCCCTGGACACAGTCCAGGACACAGTCCCTGTTTGGCTGTTTTTGGACACACCCTGCCAGCTTGTGTCCATAGACATAGTCCAAATCCATATATGTCAGTAAGGCCATTCCCAGGTCATCCCAATGGCCACTTTTAAACATACCAGAGATCAAGGTTTTGAGTGTGGCTGCTGAGGGACATTCTGGATCAGTCTCACTTGTGCATTTCTAGGTTTGGAGGGGTCTGCAGGCATGAGTGGGAGGATGGTGTATACTTAAGAATAACCAAGCTGGGACATTACCCACTGAGATAAGACTGGATGGTGGTAATAAGCTTTCAGAAGCAATATAATAAGCAATGTCTATATAGACTGGGTACCTTCTTTGGCTCTTTTATCTATTAGATGGTTGACTCAGCTTTAGATAAAAGCACCAAAAAGCCCTGCTGAAGCGGCCAATCTATACACATGCTGCAGAGTCAGGTTTAAGTAATGCATTACTTCTTCTGGTAAAGCCTGTTTTTTTTTAACATCTGCAAGCAGCTTTTAAGTCTGTGGAATGTTATGCCATCATAAATTTAGAACAATTTCAGAGCAGTCACAGGTTAAGGTTTAATGCTGTCTCGGACCTACACAGCTGTGATTTTCCAGTAGAAGGTCGAAGAACAGGGATATGGACAGGAGTTAGGACTCTATCCCTCTTCTGGGGTGGGAGAGGAGCAGGAAAGGTGGCATGTAGCTCAGAGATGATGAAACCACCATGTGGAAGGGGAAAAGTCTTGGGGAAAAAAACTTTGAAGTAAATGGATGGTGGGGGAGGGGGCAGCACAGGGGAGAAGTAAGGACAAATGAGTGAAAAACAGGATGGAAAAAAACACAGAACAACCCAGACCTGGGAGAATTGGGCTAGCACTCATACCAGTGCAGAGATGAGATCCATTGAGCTCACTTCATGTCACCCTGGGGCACAACTGAGACTCAGTGGGTTTGCTGCATGTTAGAGTAAGCAGTAAACTGGTGAGCTGCACTTGGGTGCTCAGAGTGGTCAGGGTATCCTGGGGTCACACTCCCTGAGGGGCGGGAGGGAGTGTTGGCTTGGGACTAGCACCACTCCCTTGGTCAGTAGGGTTCAAGAGGGCTGAAAATTTGCCCAGGGAGCAAAGGAGCGGGAAGGGCTTGGAATGGTGCTTCTTGGGATGCTGGAGGAATGAAAATAGTGTTTTATCTCACTAGAGCAGACTTAACAGTACCTTGGAATGACTTGGGTAAAACAGATCAAAGATAACCCTCACCTGAAGTGGCAAAACTGTAAAATATTTAGAGACTACTTAACATGGGTTAGCACCTTTTAACAAGTACATGCTTGTGTTTTAGGGGTCTTTATAATGGTTTAAAGGTAACCTTTAACATCACCCTCAGTTAGAAAATGTCAGTGCAACCTTAATTCAGCCTCCTTGTATATGTACTGTATTATGCTTAATTACATAATGCCATATGATAGTTTTTTGCATCATGCATCTTCAAAAACTTTGCAAGTTTTTGCTATTACTACAGTTACTAAATATGTACTACCCCATTAGAAGTATTGGATTTTGTAGGTTGTTTCTTGCTATTTATTTTAATCAAGTGAAGCATGAAAATACGTTTGTAACAGACAGGAGATATAATTTAAAGACTGAATTAGATGTGTTGGTTGAATTGATTGCCATTAGTTAGTGAGAGAGAAAAATGAATTTGCTTTAGTAAAAAGTCTGAATAATGTTTGCTTACATTATTAACTGATGTTAATTCCAAACTCCCTCGTCCAAGGTTTGATTGAACTGATGGAGTCATTTAAGAAGACATAATTTTATTTGACAAAAGAGTTTATTCCAGGTTGCATACGCTGGATTAAAATGAACATCTTTTCATTTCAACTGTATTTTTGCTTCATTTATTTCCTCATCACAAATGTTTATGAGAATAGGTTTCTGCATCTTCGTGATGGCAGCCTTTCAAAGTATTGAAAACTGTTATCACATCTCCCCTTAATTTTCTTTGCTCCAAGCTAAACATACTCAGATCTTTTAGCTTTTCCTCATAAAGTTTATATCACATGTCCATTATCATCTGCATCTCTTTCCTCTGGACCTTCTCCAGTTTCTCTACATGCCTTTTTAAACACCCTGCTCCAATCTGGACTCAGTTTACTGCCGGTGGTCTAAGACATTCTGAGTAGAGTGTTCTTATCACCTTTCATATTTTTCATACAATGCTTCTGCTAATGCATTTTAGAATTGCATCTGCATTTTTTGCTACTGCTAGGCTAGTTATCTCCTATTCTGTATCTGTGCAATTATATTTTCTTCACTATATGCTGTACTTTACATTTGTCTCTGTGGAGTTCCCTTTTTTTAACTGAAGTCTGAGTTGATGGTTCTCCAATATACTAAGATCCCTTTGAATTTTAATCCTACTCTCCTAAGTGTTTGCAAACCCTCCTAGTTTTCTTTTGTCTGCACATGTGATCTGTCTATTTTTCATCCCTGCATCCAAGTGATTAATAAAAACGTTATAAGCGCTGGACATAGAACAGAACCCTGTGGAATCCCACTTGCAAACTCCTTCAATTCTGACATTGATCCATTTATAGTTACTTTGCTTGCGGTCATTTAACCAATGATGTATGCACTTAACAGTAATTTTGTCTAGCTGAAGTTTCTTCAGCTTGCTTATGAGAATGGCACGTGGGACTCTGTGTTGCTTAAATCCAGTTATATTATATCCACCTCACTTCCCTTATTCATCAAATCAGTTACTGTCTCAATGAAGGATATCAGTTTGGTGATTTTTTCTTGACAAGTCCATGATTTTTTCTTGACAAGTCCAATCTGGCTTCTAGTGATTACCTCCTCCTTATCATTACCCATATGTTCACAAATTGAACATTTAATTATTTGCTTTTGTAATTCCCTAGGTATTGAAGCACTTTCTTAGGTATTGATCCCTAGGACTTCCTTTTTATTCCCTGTTTAGAGATGGCTACTATGTTAGCCCTTCTTTGTTTTATGGGACTGTGTCTGTTATAAGTTTGCAAATATTCTTTAGGTGTTTCATTATATACTCTGGGACAAATTTCATTAGGCCTTGCTGACTAAAATGCATTCAAGTTAGTCAGAAATTCCCTGACTCACTCTTCCCTTTCTTTGTTTATATTAATTTTGTGAGTCATTCAGTCTCAGGGTTTGGGGGGGAAGTTATTATTGTTGTTATTGGTTTTTAATATTGCAAAGTACTCTCTTCTATGAATAGCTCACTTTCTCCTTTGAGCAGTGGACCCACCATTTTACTGTTTTTTTTTAAATCTGACATTTGTTGAACTCCTTTTTGAGAACACTTTAATTTCTGAGGGAACTATGCTTTCTTGTAAGATTATTCTGTGCAGTTAATGCTCTGTGAATATTTTAGGACTATAAAATAAATAAAATTTTAATGTGTAAAGTATCCTAGAATTAGTACTTTCCCAGAGTGAAACATCTGTACAGTACTTCAAAAAATATCAGTTCTTCTTTTAAGCCTATAATGCACAATTCTGTGGTCAGTTCTGTGTAAAACAAATACTCCTTCTGCCACATTTTCTAAATATTTTTGAAAATATGATGTAATGTAGAAATAAAATTAATATTTTATGACTCTTTCCTAGTGGGAGGAAAAGTGATATTCAGAATGATTAGAATTTGGACATCAAAATAGGATTAGATAATCAGACAAGTTTCACTGATTGTTTCTAAATAAATATGACATTTTTAGACAAAGTTTTAAAAAACAGGTGGTTAAACTGGATTTGTAAATCCATAGATATAATTTGTATGAATCCTAGTTACATATGCCCAGGTGTTCTGATGTTGAGCAGCTCTTACTGACTTGTATGGTAGCTATTAATATATGATAACTTTGAAAAATAGCTACTTATTTAGCTGACTAGAGATAGATTTAATTTTTAGGGAGCAGAATCACAAAATGTTAACTTTGCTACATGCTAAATTTGTTACACATTTTTCAAAGGTAACTTTATCCTGGTTTTGAGTGATTACCTACATAGGAGGGAAGTGTGGCATGTGTCTGATCCATTTATACCATATACTAAATTAATTTACTAATTGGCAAATGTGTCACTTGAATTTAATAATACTGACTTTTGTTTCCTTAAAATACAAATGGAAATCTTGCAAGAGAAAGATTTTTCATGAGATGCTCACTATTTCCTTTTTTGGTAAAATAGCCCTTCTTACAGTATTTTGGCAGTTCTGGTACCATTACAGGCTGGAATCTGGCATTAGAATGAAAGCATCCATATATATTTCAAACTTAAAGTTTTTGTTTCAAATATGACTTTAGAAATGGTTCACTCAAATGGTAGCTTTATAGAAATGTCTTTCTTAGGAATTAGACCCTGTGCATTGCTCATTTTTCTTTTTCTTTTCTCCTTTCTTTTTTAAAGCCAAGATAAAATTTGATAAGCTGAAGGAAATTTGGAAGCACTCACATATTTCAGAGAGACACTCACTCCCTTTTAGTCCAAGAAAATGAATAATAGAATCACCATGTTGTTTCTCCATCTAGGGAATAAGAGAAGAGTTAGTAGTAGAAAATTCTATAAATCTCAAGATGAGCACTGATGCTTACACAGATTTAAAGGTCCTTTCTGTCTGTAGTCATAATAGTTTCAGCAGCTGATATGATACCGGAGGAATAAACAGACTCTCTTAAAAATTTCTAGATAGAGTCTATAGAACCCAGAACAGAACCCAGGTTGTTAACATATAAGACTGCAGATGCACCAGTACAAGGCATGGGAGGTGATAGTGCGTGCCTCTCTACTTTCCACTGGTTAGGCCTCATCTGGAATGCCGTTTGCAGTACTGGGCTCCACACTTTAAAAAGGACATAGAGACATTAGAGAGGGTCCAGAGGCAGGCAACAAAAATAATAAAGGGCTTGAAAAGTAAGGCTGGAAGAGCTAGGCATGCTCATCTTGTGGAAAAGGTGCTTAAGAGGGGACATGATAGCACTCTTCAAATACTTGAAGGGCTGCCAGGAAGGAGAGGAAAGCACCTGTTCTTTCTTGCTGCAAAGAGGAGGGTGTGGTCCAATGGCTTGAAGTTGCAGCAAAGTAAGTTTAGATTGCATATCCGGAAACACTTCTTCACTGTTAAAATATTCAGAAAAACTTCATTGTTAGAGTAGTGAAGCAGTGGAATGGATTGCCTAGGGAAGTTGTGGGCTCTCCATCACTAGAGGTGTTCAAGAAGAGGTTGGACAGTCACTGGTCGGGGATGATCTAGGCATAGCTATGCCTATGTTCTACTATGAGTATTTCACATGCTTCTGGGATTTCCTGATTGCCCCTGCTCCAATTCCTCCAACGAGTCAGGGTGTTTTTAAGCCTCCCTCAGAAGCATTGGGTGATGGCTACAGCCAAGGCTGGAGACTTTGACTGGGGTGTGCTAATGATTTTGGTCAGACCAAAGCTGGATGTTCCTGGCTTAAGGGTCTTGCCTCTCCACTGAGGGTCAGACCAATTGCCATATTTGGGGTCAAGGAGGTATTTAACCCATAGCCAGATTGGTATGGACTGTGAGAGTTTTTTCCTTCCTCTGTATTGGGGGGCATGGCCCTCTCCTTGGGATCTCTTGAGCATATAAGGACAACATTTCATTGAAGCAGGCTGCTTTACTTACGCCAGGTTAGGGCATTAGATCTGTGTTGTGTCTTTCATGGATTTTAGATTATGATTATATAGGATGGTTTGGATAGGGCTGATCCTGCCTCAGGCAAGGTGTTGGACTAGGTGACCTCTGAAGGTCCCTTCCAGCCCTACTTCTCTATTATTCTATGTAAAGGTTGGCTGGTAGTATAGTTCATCTGGGACACTTTCTTTCTCAAAACAATATGTGGCACATTGGAAAACTGGGGTTCACACACCACCTGAGTTCAGTGTCTCTCACTTCTCTGATTTAAGGACACATTCAGCATAATGATGGAGATGATGAGAGACTGGTTATATGCATTTGGTAAAAATATTGTTTAGATTAAAGTAGTTATATATGAACTGGGAGGCTGGTTTTCATTTGTTTTAAGTGAGCCACAGCCATGTCTTAGAATATATCACCATTCTCATGCCCCCTAGGTTTGTTTTCACATAGGACTAATCAGGCAGAGATTTAATTAAATGAAAAGTCATTTTACAGTTTGGATTTTGTTGATTTCTAATGTTTAGGACCTAAGAATCACAACAGTAGAATAAAATCAACAGGGTTTCTTGTGAAGATATTAAAATATTAATCTATATTTCTCCTTTAAAAATTTTGGATCAGAAACCCTCCTATCCCTTTGTTGTTAGAGTTATCATTTCTTTATCTGTTAAAGAAGAGAGGTAAAAACTCAGTCAAAAACTCTGGATTAGAATAAAGAGCTATGATGTGACTTTCAATTTGACATACTACACACACGCACACACGCACACACACACGCACACAATTTAAACAAAACAGAAAACAAAAAGAAGAACAATGAAATGCCATCATAGGCAATGCGTGGGGGGGCGTGGGGAGGGGGGCATGTGTCCCCACTGAGATTGGCCCTCACTGGTTGGGGAGTGGGGGTGCCAAGAGAAGTGCCAGCCGGTGCCCCCCCTGAGATTGGCACCAGCCAGGGAGTGGGGGGCACCGAGAGAAGCACTGGCTGGTGCCCCCCCAGAGATTGGCACCGGCTGAGGAGTAGGGGTGCTGAGAGAAGCAAAACCAGAAGTGCCAGCAGCAAAAGCACTGGGGGACCACCTCACCTAGTTGGTGACCCCACCCCCCCACCTGGTCCCCCCCCCCCCCCCCGACTCAGGAGGCACCAGGCGCCCATGAATGCCATTAAAAATAAGATCTATACTGGTAACATGCACAATGAAAGTGTTTCATTTCCTTCTTCCTTTTTACCCCAGCAAAACTCTTTGCATGCGGATGCTGTTTACACTTTTCACTGAAAGCTGACCCTTTGTTTTCTTCAAATTAATGGAAAGTGAATTCCAGACTTGTAGGAATCAGCAGAAAATCAAGGAGGTGTTAGGAAGAAAACACCCTAGTTTGCATTATGTTGTCGCTGTTGTTGGCAATCCCTCAATTTGAGGATGATCTCTATTACAGCTTGTTGATGGGTTTTGAGATGATTTAAGAATCCAATCCCTGAGCCACAGACCCATCCACAGAAGTTGCAGGTCTTTCCGCAGGGGTGGACAGGCTTTAGGCCAGGATTTGGCCTTTTCCTTCCTCCACCCTCTCTTCAAGGATGAGATGATTTACCTCCAAATGGGCAGGCACTTAGTTGAGATTGCAGCCTCATTGGAGTTGGATGACTATAAAAAACATGGAGAACAGAGTTGGAGTGATGACATATCCTTGCTTGACCCCAGCTTGGATGACAAATGGATCTGTCTCCAATCTGCTACATAGAATGGTCACAGTCATCTGATTGCAGAGAAGCCTTAGGACCTTGATATACTTTTCAGGACACCCAAATCTGCTCAACACTTTCCACGAGGCTTCATGATTGATGGAATCAAAGGCTTTGGTGATGTCACCAGGTCCTGGTGTTGTTCCTGACACTTTTAGATGGTTCGGGAGGATGCTGGCAAGGATTTTCCTTGCTGTGAAAAAGATGGCAATACCTTGATAGTTCCCCCACACTGTCTTATCTCCTTTCTTGAAGATAGTCATGATGTTGGCATTCCTTAGGTTCCCAGGGATCTCTTCATTGTTCCAAATGCATAGAATAAATTTGCGGAGTCTCAGCACCAGTTCTTTACCACAAGGCTTGTAGATTTCAGCAGGTATGCCATGGGGTTCAGTAGCCTTGTTATTCTTGGTTTTCTTGATGACATGCCAGAAATCTTCTAGGATAGGAGGGTTGGTGAGGCATCCCTTTTCAGGGCATTGGGAGGTGGATATAGGATCCAAACCATCCTATATAATCATAATCCCTGGTGGTATCCACCACAGGGGACTCATGGTTCAGGAGTGCCTCAAAGTGCTCTTTCCATCTAGCTTGGATAGATTCATTGTCTTTGAGGAGCATCAGTCTAGCCTGTGGTTGCTGGAAAGTAGGACCATGGGAAACTGGGCTGTAGATGACCTTCATTGCTCAGAAAAATTATGCACGTTATGTTTCTCAGCATTGAGCTTGATCTCTTTGGCTTTATCTTGCCACCATTGATTTTTGATTTCCCAGATCCTCTTTTGAGTTT
Organism: Alligator sinensis; assembly: GCF_000455745.1. Classification (NCBI taxonomy): domain Eukaryota; kingdom Metazoa; phylum Chordata; order Crocodylia; family Alligatoridae; genus Alligator; species Alligator sinensis. The sequence goes on along the minus strand of NW_005842120.1, from coordinate 1,478,628 downwards.
TGGCTTTTGGGAGTTGCTGCATCTTTTGCTGCTGCTGAAATGAGGTGTCTTCTTGTCAAGCAGAATGGGCCCTTTTCTTCCAGTCATTTAGGGCTTGGATGTCAGTATTACATTTGTTGAACCAGTCTTGGTGTCAATGTGTAGTATAGCCTAGGGTTTCAGCACAGACCATGTGGATGATGGCTTCAAACCCCTTCCAGACTTCCTCAATGTTGCCTTCATTTGTGGACAGGGCAGAGAGCTTTCTGTGGAGACACTTCATAGTTTCATAGTAGTTTGGGGTCAGAAGGAGAAGGGACCTAAATAGATCATTTATTCCACCCCCCTGCCACTGGCTGGAGCACACGCTGGGATCACACAACCCCAGACAGGTGTTCATCCAACCTCTTTTTTAATTTACCCAAGGTAGGAGCGAGGATCACTTCCCTAGGAAGTTGGCTCCAGATCCTGGCCACCCTAACAGTGAAATAGTGCCTCCTAATCTCTAACCTGAACTTATTCTCCAGCAGCTTCTGGCCATTGTTCCTCATCACCCCAGGTGCTGCTGGGGGGAATAGGACCCTTCCTATTTGCTGCTGATCTCCCCTAATAAGTTTGTAGGCAGCCACCAAATCCCCACTCAGCCTCCATTTGCTGAGGCTGAACAGGTTCAAGTCTCTTAGCCTCTCCTCATAGGGCCTGTCCTGCTGCCCTCTCACCAAATGGGTGACCCTCCTCTGAACTCTATCTGGGCTGGCCACATCTTTTTAAAAGTGCGATGCCCAGTACTGGACACAGTACTCTAATTGCAGCCTGACCAATGTCGCATAGAGGGGGAGTATCACCTCTCTGGACCAGCTTGAGATGCATCTTTGGATGCACGACAAGGTGCAGTTGGCTTTGCTGGCTGCGGTCTGGCATTGGCGGCTCATGTTCATCATGGAGTCAGTAATGACTCCAAGATCCCTTTCCGCCTCTGTGCTCACAAAGGGGGAGCTCCCCAGCTTGTATGTATGCTGTGGATTCCTTCTCCCCAGGTGCAGTACCCTGCATTTATCTACATTGAAGCCCATCCTATTACCATCCGTCCACTTCTGTAGTCTGTCTAAATTTAATTGCAGCCTCTCTCTCCCTTTGAGCATGCCTACCTCTCCCCACATCTTGGTGTCATTGGCAAACTTGGATAACGTGTTTTCCACCCCCTCATCCAAGTCGCTGATGAAGATGTTGAACAATGTAGGCCCCAGGACCGAGCCCTGGGGGGGACCCCACAATTCACATCCTGCCAGGTCACGTGTGACCCGTCCACCACCACTCTCTGGGTGCACCCCATCAGTTAATTTTTGACCCATCCAACTGTATAGGCATCGATGCCACAGTCGCTCAATTTATTAATGAGAATGGGGTGAGAGACAGTGACAGTGACACTGTTGGAGATCTTTACAGACCTTTGGGTCTTGAAGAGATTAGGTGTTTAGAGTCCTTTGCATTGCTTTTGGCTGTTTTCAGTGTTTTGGAGCAAGGCGGATGTTACTAATGGATATGACAAGATAGTGATCTATCCAGCAGTCATTGGCTTCTCATATAGCTTATGTGATATGGACATCCATTTGATCACGGGCCCTAACAATAACATAGTTAAGGAGGTGCTTAGTGCAAGGGTTTCTCCAGGTGGTCTTCTATCTGTCACTCTGCCTACTCCTAGTGATGCCACTCTGGAGTTTGAGGTCACATCCAACTCTGGCATTGAAGTAATGAAGGAGAATGATTTTGTCTTCCTTGTGAGTGTTAGTATGTGATCAAGGTTGGAATAGAACTGTTCTTTGACATAGTCATCAGTATCAAGCATTGTGTCATATACACTAATGACAGTGGCATACTTTTTTTTGCTGAGCTTAAGACAGACAGTCATAAGATGTCTATTAATCCCCACAGAGAGCTCTGTAAGTTAAATGATGGACTGATTCTTGATGATGAACCTAATGCCATGACTGCATCTGTCCTGGGCTAGTTTCCCTTTCCAGAAGAAGGTATGGTCTCCACCCTCTTCCCTTATCTGATTCATATCTGGTCATCTTGTCTCAGAGCTGCAATGTCAGTGTTATATCTCTCCAGTTCCCTGGGGACAATGGCAGTTCTTCTTTCTGGTCATTCACTGTCTTGGTTATTCATCAAGATGTGAACATTCCATGTTGGGAAAGTGAGTGTCTTCTTATGATGTTTTCAACTGCAGAGTGATCCTGCTGGATGTGGTTATCCAGCCAGAAGCAGAAAAGACAGCTTAGGTTTAGGACATCTTTTCTAGCTCCTTCCCCATGTGGGGTGAGCAGAGGGGATGTTGAATAGGATCGTTTAGTCATGGTAGCAGCAACCAAATTGCACCCCTGTCTCAACCAAGGTGCAAGATAACCATCAGGCTTCCACGGCTTGCAGGTTCATGGCTGGAGACTGCAGGATTCACTCTGGTCCAGCACTGCAGGGCTTTTGGAGACTGGTATGGGAGAACACGTTCTTTCCTATGGTAGAAGCCTGCATATGACTTTGTTTAAGATAAGGAAGCTGGCGCACAGAAACAGCAACCACATGATCTTGACAAGGTAGAGATCTAAGCCTACTGGCAAGGGAGAACCCTAGATAACAGGAGAGCTCCATCTTGCTGCAGCCTTTTTCCTGACATCATCTTCACCTGGAGTTTGGAACCTTCCCTCTGGCCTGCACGCCGTGGGTGACTCTGGCACAAGTGTATGGCTTTGGGTAACACAGCTCTGAGGATCATTGAGACACATAAGCTTCTCCACCACTACAAGATCTTGGTCCATGGAGAGGAGTTTATATCAAAGATTATGATGAAATACACGGAGAGATAATATATCAGGTAAATAGGTTCCAACCTATATAAGTCTCTAGTGTGAAAAATCAGCATTAAGACTGTGAATTGCCCTATTGGCAAAACAGGAAGGATCAGAAGCCAATGTTTGCAGTAGTCACATTACCTGAATTTCAGGTCAGTTTGGATGTGATTTCCAGATTCAGCTTCACCACTAGTACTGATATTTTTAAGAGCATGATTCTTTTAGCAATACTCCTGCTGATTAACACCTGCCACCATATGTAGCATATATTAAAAGGATTATTTATTCATTACATTTCCAGGTCTGATCTTCCGGAATTAGGGTGGAAAAACTTGGCTTCACCATTTTTTCACCAGATCCTGTACTTAACATCCATTTGATATAAAAGGTAGCCCTCAGCTTTTTTACAGCTATAGGAAGAGGCATAACTGGCACAATGCATGAACTAGGTGCAGTGACCAACAGGTTCACTGCTCTGGCAGTGTTGGGGGAATGCCACCTTTTTAGTCATCAACACATGTTAAGATGCCTCACCACCAGCAGCAAAACTCTATTTTTTGAGTGCAATGGTGTGCAAAGGTGTGCATTGCCATTCTTGCTCTGCCTTCCCTTCTGCTACTGCTGCAGTCACTGCAGGAAAGGTGCAGGATGTGTGTGGAAGGATGGTGAATAGGAGGATAAGGAGACATCTTAGCTCAATTCCAGCATTCCCCATAGCTCTTAGGCCTTACTCATGCCTTGCTCACCCACCCATTGTTATGCTACTGGCTACAGGAAAAGAGCCAGCAGCCTTGACAAAATTGTGTTAGTCACCCCTAACACCTTTGTCAAATCATTTCTGTGAAATACCGATGTGGGAAGAAGGAATAACTGGAGAATGTCTTCAGTGTGTCTTTCGCACACAACAAAGCACTATGTCCCTACAAACACTGAGTGATGATTGGTAATAGAGACTGGGAGGCTTGTTTTAGCACTCACGACAGTTTAAAAACAATGAGTATTTTCCTTCTATCTTCAGGGCAAGTTTTCCTGTCTGCCTGTTGATTTGAATAATACTCATTACTGTAAGTTCATCTCTTTGAGCAGATAAACGTTAAAAGGTTCTACAGAAGTACACATTTATATTTTGATGAATCAGATGATTTTTAAAGGGAAGCTGCTGTATTGGATTAACAACTATATAATCCAGGATGTGGTGAAGTTATGAAGTGTTTGAGTATGTGTGAGCCATGTAGCTTTCTTTCACATGGTTGAGCCTGCTGATGTCATAAGGCAATTTTAATTCTGTAACATCACAGTGGCAAAAAACCATACAGCAAAATAACTATTAAAGAAGACATTTCTTATTGAATTTTCAGCCGTAATCTCCTAATGAGAATTGCTGTACAAAGAAGTTTTGTCAAAATAGGTCTACATTTTTGGTCTCAAGAAACTTTTTGTGGTAAGAAAAATAGCAATACATTTATGAATTATGTAGGAACAGCAAACCTTTTAAAGCACTTGGCTTATAGAACGTTACTTTACGTAATGGGAAGACATAAAATGGTCAAGTAGCAAGTCTGGTGAGAAATTTATTGAATGTAGGCAGACAAGGTTCTTTGGGTAAATGCGATATCTTTTATTAGACCAACTAAATTGTTGGAAAAATTGTCTACCCACGTTCTTAGACCAACACGGCTACAACCAACAAACCTAAAGCATGGAAATGATTGAATCTAGTGTTTCTGGAAAATTAAATTGAATACTATTTAGGGAACCTACAAAATATTAACAAGTTTAGAAGAAAAAGTCTGCCATCTTCACGTATACAAATCTAGTAAAATGTCATCCTCTTCATGAAGATGTTTATTCATACAGCAATCTTTGACCTGGAGGCCATGACCAAGCGTCAAGATGATCTTGACAACCCTTCTAGCTAGAGGAAGTAACAGTGTAAAAAAGTCTCTGAAAATCATTTATAGACATAAAGAAAGCACTGCATTTGGAAGGGGTCATTTTGGCTTTTTTATTACATTTTAAACCATATAAAAAACATGAAGATTTGGCAGTTTCAAGACAGCTTTGAGCTAGAGTGCTTTTCAGTAGGTGGAGAAGGTGTTTAATGGTACAACTTACTCCAGGCAGTCGTCAGATCCCAAATAACCATGCCTTTTCCTCTAGACTCCAATCTAGCCTCCACCTTCTCTTATTATTGATGTAGCCCAACCTGGCTGCCAGGTAACTTTTCCACAAAGAGAAATTTTACTCTCTGGCAAGGCTTCTGTTCTTGCAACTACTGGTGCTGCTATGGTAATATTCCAAGGATTAGTACCTCTTGTGCTAGATGTTATATAAAAAAGTAATGGAAGTGACAATCTCTGCCCCCCAAAAAATATTAGTCTTGCATCTTCACTTGACACTAGGGTTAATATATTATCTGTCTTCTCTTCCTTTCTCTTCCTTTCTCTTCTCTGTCTCTCTCTGTTTATGAAGCGTTCATTACTAACAAAGAACAAATACTGCTCAGTGATTAGTTTAGGTAACATAATGTTTAGTTAAAATGGTCAGTGGATCGAAGCATTGCTGTTGTGAGCAGTTAAGGGGGTTGCTTTTGTGACCTATTGGCACCAAGTTGATGAGAAAGTTATCCCTGATGGAAACTAGGAAAAAATTTGTCATGGATGCCACAATTAGATAGGTACCTAATTAGGTAGGTACCAAAAAGCAGGTACTGACACAGCAAAAACTCTTGCATATCTTTGGAGTTTTGCATAGAGAAAGTTATTGATTTTGGAGGGGAAGAGGGAGGGAGGATGGGAGTATTATGTCTGATAAACCTGTCTGATCTGAATGTTAATAAGTAATGGAGTATTCTTAATATTATACATTTACAAATACACATAACTCCTGTCCTCTCCTCATATAATGGTCTAAATTCTGTATGTATGAAAGATTTTTAACAAAATAAACCAGAAAGAAATGCCACATGGATCTATCAGTAACAGCTGTTAATAGGTTGAAACTATACGTTAGCTATACAAATTTAAGGAAATGAACATCATTGTACTCTTTGTGTCTCTAGGGATCCGAAAAGACCGGAGAGGTGGGCGTATGTTGAAACAAAAACGCCAAAGAGAGGAGCAGGATGCCAGAAATGGAGAAACTGCTACTGCTGAGATGAGAACCCCCACCCTCTGGACAAGTCCACTTGTGATTAAGCATACTAAGAAGAATAGTCCAGCCCTATCCCTGACAGCAGAGCAAATGGTCAGTGCCTTGCTGGAAGCTGAGCCTCCCATAGTCTATTCCGAGTATGACCCAAACAGACCTTTCAATGAAGCCTCTATGATGACCTTGTTGACAAACCTTGCAGACCGAGAACTTGTGCACATGATCAACTGGGCAAAGAGAGTGCCAGGTAAGAAAAACAAAACATTTGAATACTGAAATGAAAAAAATTACAGCATGATGAATCTCCCTTTTGCTACTTCTGCATGCATGAACGTACATATATACACATCCTTTCCTAATATCTATAAATCATTCAATATATATATGAAAAAATTACAAGCTTCATGTATTCCTGCTTCATAGGAAGCTTTAGAGGAACACAAGCCAAGCCTAAGAAAAGCTTTTTATGGGGGGGAGGGCAGAGAAATACTGCACATTATAATGAATGTGTGGCAGGGGTGCTGGGTTGCCTCAGGCCTAACTGACTGCAGAACTATAGGCTCTCTATAGTTAAAATAGAATAAAACTTGGTGCAGACCTGGGAGTCATTGTGGGCAGTGCATTAAAAACATCAGCTCAGTTAGAAATTATTAACAAGAGATTTGTAAACAAAATGGAAAGTATCATTACGTCCGTTTATAGAGCCACAGTGCATCCACACTCTGAATACTGTGCCCAGTTTTGCTCGTCACACCTCAAAAAGGATATTAAAGAACTAGAGAAGGTACAGAGAAGAGCAACAAAGATGTTTAGTGGTATGGAGGGGCTTCCACATGAGGAGAGACTAAAGAGGTTAGGCCTTTTCAATTTAGAAAAAAATGTTTGAGGGAGGGTCATGAAAAGGGTTTAGAAAATGCTAAATGGTGAAGAGAAAATAAATAGAGATTTATTATTTACTGTCTCTCACAGCACAAGAACCAGGGATCATAACATAAACTAGGTAATAAGTTTAAAACCAACAAAAGGCAGTTCTTTTTCACATAGTGGGCATGTCTACATGAAATGCTTACTGTGCATTAGCCTAATAACACTGCACAATAGTGTGGTGGTTAAAAACTGCTAATAACCTACTGTGCAATGTTATTAGGCTAATGCACAGTGAGCATCACAAATTAACCATGTGCCAGTGCTACTGTGCAGTAACTCTTGTTACTGTGCATTTACTTAGTACTTTATTAAGCAAGTATTAAACTAAATGTGCAGTATCTAAAGCATGGTAATGAATGTGTAGATGCACCCAGTGTGTAATTAGTGTGGAGCTTATTGCCAAGAGAAGCTGTGGAAGCTGTCGGTTTAACCACATTCAGAAAGGGATTGGAACAATTCTTGAAGGAAAGGTAAATCAGTAGTTATTGAACATGAAAGTTAGGGGTACAGTCTCAAAGTCAGACCTTAAATGCTAGAGGCGGCAAGTGGGAAAAACCTTGGTTGTACCCAATTCACTCTCTGTTTCAGCATCCGCTCTCTGCCACTGTGTGAGACAGAATACCAGACAAGATGAACCTATGGTCTGACCCAGTAAATGGCAGTCCTTAAATTTAGATTTTTCTTGGTGGGAAGTTGTTACTACATGAAAGATGTTCAGTTGTTTTTGTAAAATTTGCTCACTGTCTCTGGTCTATTTGTGAATGAACAGCTGTCAACATCGCAAAATGCCACCATAACTGGCACTGAATGGCATGGCTGCTAGCAGTCCAAATAGTGAAAGAAAGAATGAATGGACATTAAACATGACTATCCTTTCATAGAATCATAGCAAGATAGAAAGTTAGGGTTGGAAGGGACCTCAGGAGATCATCTACTCCAAACCCCTTCTCAAAGCAAGACCAGCCCCAGCCCCAGCTAGATCATTCCAGCCAAAGCTTTGTCTAACCGGGTTTTGAAAGCCTCCAAGGATGAAGTTTCCACCACCTTTCTGGGCAACCTGTTCCAGTATTTTACTACCCTCCTAATGAGAAAATTCTTCCTAATATCTAACCTAAACTTCCCTTGCTGCAACTTGAAACCATTGCTCCCTGTTCTGTCATCTGCCACCACTGGGAATAGTCTAGCTCCATCCTCTTTTGAACCCTGCTTCAGGTAGTTGAAGGCTGCTATTAAGTCCCCTCTCAGTCACCTCTTCTCTAGACTAAATAAGCCCAGTTCCCTCAGTCTTTCCTCATAAATCATGTCCCCCAGCCCCCTCACCATTTTTGTTGCCCTCTGCTGGACTCTCTCCAATTTGTCCACATCCTTTCTGTAGTGGGGGGACCAAAACTGAACACAGTACTCCAGATGTGGCCTCACCAGTGCTGAATAGATGGGAATAATCACTTGCCTTGACCTACTGGCAACACACCTACTAATGCAGCTCAGTATGCTGTTAGCTGTCTTGGCAACAAGAGCACATTGCTGGCTCATCTTGAGCTTATTGTCCACTCAGGTCCTGTTCTGCGGAGCTGCTGCCCAGCAAGTCAGCGCCCAGCCTGTACTGGTGCATGGGATTGTTCCATCTTAAGTTTGACCTCTGGGCTAGAACACTGACTCCATACTATACCTGTTTTGTGGCTAAATGGATGATATCAGTCCAGTACCTTAATAAGCATTATTTATACTAAGCATTTATTATACATACTATGCTATGCATAATGTTTTAACTTTATAATGATATTATAGCACTTTATTAGAATTATTGGTGGACATACATACTCATCTTTGTATAACCCAGACAATTTTTAATCTCTAGCATTTTATATTGTAGCCCTTTATTTTAGGAAAAATATGTAGATTCTATGAAGAGTAAGTCCACTACTGTAGAAGGAGTTAGGTCAAGTGCTGTAGGTCATGACTCTTTTTTGTTGTCCTTCACTTAAACTTGGCAAAACTTTCACTGGTAAATCAATAACCCATAAAATCTGAGTCTTTTCCAGGCTTCATAGGTTCCCTTTTTACCACCTTTCACACGTCAGTTTATGGGCTCGAGTTAAGATCAATGAGAAGCTGCGGGAGGTGTGTCATTTCTCATCATAACTTAGAGGAAATTACATGGGAATTTTATTTTTAACAGTTTCAGTTTTAGGGCCTGATCCAAAATCTGTCAAAGTCAATTGGAGTTTTTACACAAATTTCCGTATACTTTGAATCGGGCCTCTACGAAAGATATTTGAAAAATACCTTAGTGTTTAAAGCTACTGGCCACCAAAAAGGCTAACATTAAAAAACCACAGCACTTCTTTTAGTCATCCCTGGTATAACTCTCTGAAAGCCAATAGAATAGGTCTTTTAAATTCATTATATGAACTATTTTATGAAATACTAAATGAAGAATTCCATTTCCAATGTTTTAGCTTGTTTAGTTAAAGAATAACAGTTCAGAAGAAACCATGTTTAAGAAATCAAAACTATTTTTATGAAAATTAAGTCAAATGAGAACACTATATAAAACATCTTACTACTAGGATGGAGTTGCTATCAATAAATAGATCAGCTTGCTTTATTAAATATGTGTCATTTTGAAGAATGTTTTCTGAAGCTCAGAAATGAAAAGAATAGATTATCTGCTCAGCATTGTTTGATATTATTTTATAGATATTAATGCAACTGTTAAGGGCTAATTATTGGAGCAAGTCCCAGGTGAATCCCTCAAAAAACAAACTAGATAGTCATTTCATTTCTTGCTTCCTTTGACCTGATCTTTAATTGTTTTAGGCAAATTAGAACAATTATAACAGGGAACAGTGAGAGTGTCTTCCCTCCCATGATCCAGAATGGCCTGTAACCTGGTGATTAGCATGCTTCTGACAGGTGGGAAAGAAACCCTAGTGACAGAGGATAAAATCGATTGCTTGTATCTCACATTCTGGATGAATATGTCAGTGGATGTATCTGACTTATTGGGTAAAAAGGATGTGACACTACCACCAGTTATGTTTTGAAATACAGGAGCACTGGGTGATATGTCTTCTATGGGCCTTGTAGCACAAGACACTCAGGACATGTTTTATTTAGATTGTAATTAGCATTACTGTGCTGGATGAAAAGCTAGAACATGTTCTGAGCAATCACACATGAATGCTTACTATGATTTTTAACAAGCTCACCAGCTCACTGGTTGCCTGTCCCAGCCCCGATACCACACCAGAATCCTTGAATCAGTCCTGGTGTGTGTTAGGGCTGGGACTGACAATCAGGTGCAATGTAGGGGATGCGACTGACAATCAGCTTATTGCTGGTCCTAGCCCCCACACTGCACTGAATTGTGAATGGACGCCAGTGTGATGCCAGGGCTGGGATCAACAATCAGCTGAGTGTTGGTCCCAGGTCCAGCATAATACCAGAACCGTGAATCTGTATTATCTTCTTGGAGTAGTTTGACAGTAGCCTAGGGGCGTGTGTAGATGAAACAGGGGCCCTAAGGTGAAGCGGTGGGTTTTTAAAAACACGGCTTCAATTTAGGACTGATTAAACCCCTGTGTTGTGCAGACACCCTGATGATTTACCTGCCTCTCTGGCAGCAGCGAGATGCCGGCGGGTGGAGCGGTCCCTGGGCTGCTGCTTCTCTCTGCAGCAGCAGTGGGCCCCCCCATGTGGCACCCACCCTCAGGCGCCCGGTTCAGGCTGTCCTGGGGGGCACCACAGCCGTGAAGGGAAGCACCAGGCCCCTACACAACTCAGGCAGGCAGGCAGGCTCTAAGGGGAAGAAAAAAAAAAAGCAGGCTCACCACTTTTCTTGGGTGGAGCCTGCCTTCCCAGCCTGTTGCCAGGCTGCCTGCAGGGCTTTCTGCAGGGCTGTGGAGCTGCACGGAGCCCGGTGCTTCACGCCATGGCTGTAGGCACAGCAAACTAAATCTCCTCGAAGGAGTTTAAGTTTGCTGCACCCCAAGTCATTTAAGGCGCATTACACCACCGAATTTCCTACAGCGGCTGAAATTAATGTCTAATACACTGCCAAGGTGTGCAAACACTGACACTATTAAAGTAGTGCAGAAGCATTTAGCCTGCTTTAAAGTGTTGTGCACCCCACCCCATCATTTCATATACACATGACCTAAAGTGTTACTTAATATGATCTGGAGATACTTCTCCTGTGAGCAGTTATAACTTTGCTACAATATGATTGAACTTAGCACCTATTGTACTGCTTGAATGTGCAGACACTCTTGTTTTAAGTATAGTTAACATGTCCCAAGTTGAATATGTGACATGACCCTATGGAAACTGGTCTGTTACTGCTTCAAGTCCTTTAGGGCATTTATACATGTGCTCTGGGATGCGGCTCTGGGTTGAGGGGGGGGCACTTTAATTAGAGTGACTCTGAGAGCTGCTCTAATTAAAGCGCCCAGAGAATCATGTGCAATCAGTGTTATGTGAAAGGTTGTTGAATGAGCTTTAGTTAAAGTGCCCCCACCATTTTTCAGTGTGGGGACTCTGATACACATGACAGTGGAGTCTGCTGGAGTGTGGTACTTACCATGCTCTAGCAGACTCGATTAATTGAGTCTGCTCCAATGCGCTGTAATTACAGCATGCTGAAGCAGCCTCAATGTGCATGTCTAGGTGCTTTTAGGTATAATAGGTGGAAGAAAACATCATCCGGGGATCCCAGTAGGGCTTGGGTATCAGGTAGGCGCCTTAGTGCTTAGTGGTGGCTAGGAGAAAGTAGTTGTATGTATGATCAGAAGCAGATGCTTGGGGTATCAGTGTAGAAAACTAAGGCACCCATGCAGTTTAGGAGCTTACAGGACTGGGACAATGGATAAATGAGGAATCTACAAGTCTCCAACCCACCCCCAGTTGGGAAAAATCCAAAAGACCCAGCTTCCTAAATCATTTCCAACAAGCCCCCTCCCTCCCTCCAGCATCTCATGAGTTACCAGAAGTCTCCTGAAGTTTCTCTCATTGGAGGGCCATTTCTCTCAGTTGCCTCTCTATTGTGGAGTTGATTTCCCTCATCACAGGTGGACAATGCCCTGGATGTGTGCTGAATACCTCAGCTGATTATCTTCCAGGTAAATTATGAAATTACAAAAGCACATTCATATCAAATATCATAATACACACAGATATAAACATTACAAACCTGAACATAGCTTCACCCTAACTACAAAGAGAGACTAAACATTATAGGAGTAAATCTAATTTGGGAGAATGTCTATGCTGGCCAATGGTGAACCCCAAAGGCAACTAGGTTTTGGGGTGAATCTGTGACAGTAACATCCAACTTGCACTTTCAGTTGTGCTAAGTTCGGGCACTGACAGAAATGATGTTTTGTTGTCCATTCACCCCCCTGAAAGTGCTCTACAGCCATGCTCTGACACAAGTGCACAGCTGCAGGGCTCTTTAAAAGTGCCTGATCATGCAACAAATTAACTCATTTATCCATTGTCCCAGTCCTGTAATCTCCTAAACTGAGCATATGTTTAGGAGAATAAGGTTTGCCGAGCCTTCGCTTGAGCAAGGGCTGACAGACGTTAATGAAGGTGCCCATGAGGGTTTAGATGAAGGTACTCCAAAGCAGGGCACCTTCATTAACTTCTGTCAGTCTCTGCACCGCCCCCCACAAGCAAAGGCTGGGCAAACCTTGTTCTGCATAACAGAATCATGACTTGCATGACTTGCATATTCTCATATGAGAATAACTCCCCCAAACCAAACGCTAAATGCATTTTATGACATGTTTTTTATGACGTACTAGCATTTTGCCTTACTGAACTGGCTTCTTATTAAAATTAAAATCTTATGCCATAATATGTAGCCTGCAAGAAGTTAATCTGCAGCTCCTGGGGTCTCTTTGGCCATTCATAGTTTCATAGTTTTAGGGTCGGAAGGGACCTAATAGATCTTCCAGCCCGACCCCCCGCCAGGGCGGGAGAACAACAAAAAACCCTAAAAACAAAAACGGGACTCAAATGAGTCCAGCCAGGTAGGCATCCAGCCTCTTCTTAAAGACCCCCAGGGTAGGGGCCAGCACATTGCTCCCCTTATCCCTCTGGTTGCTGCTGCAGCTCTGGTCTCCAGGCTCCCCCTCCCTTTTCTGACTTTCACTTCCCACCCCTGCTCCCCAGTAGGTGGAGGGAGTGGGGCAGGGCAGGGCAGGATGGTGTCGTTCCATGCAGCTGCAGTGTCAGGGGGAGCCCCTGGCATGGTGCAGCAAGGGTGCTTGCAACCAAGGAGATTGGGGGGCCATATGCCCACCCACCTGTGTTGTGCAGGTGTTGGGGAGGACACCCACCCTCTCAGTGCCAAGGGAGCTTACAGCCAGGGAGATGAGTGGAGGCTATGGCCCCCAGGTGTTTTCTTAATTGTGTACAGCTCCCAGCCACTAAGAAGTTGGACAGCCCTGTCATAATCTATGGGTATGTGCTGTTTTTCTTCTGGTTGTCAATGAGTAAAATATAACAAAGTACTGAAACTGTACAGATGCTTATTAAAATCATAGACTGATAGAGAAGCAGGGTAGGAAGGGACCTCTAAAGGTGTAGTCCAACCCCCTGCCTGAGGCAGGATCATCCCTATCCAAACCATCCCAGACAAACCAGAATGTAAACTCTGCATAAGACTACCATATATCTGTGTTTTTGATTATTGTTCCTGAGGTGTAGCACCTTGCATTTGTCTGCATTGAACTTCAACCGGGTAGCTCTGGCCCAGCTTTCCAATCTGTCCAGATCCTTCTGAATTGTGCTTGCATCCTCCAGTGTGTTTAAAGTCCATTTCAGTTTTGTCTCATCTGCAGACTTGCTCAGGAACCTTTCTGTGCCAGCATCCAAATCATTAATAAATACATTGAACTTCACTTGTACCCAGGACAGATTCCTGTGGCACTCCAGTTAAAACGTCCTGCCATTCTGACTTGGACCTGTTTATATTACCATTTGCTTGTGGCTTTTGAGCCAGTTTTCCATACATCTTGTAGTAGTTTTGTCCTGCGCCATGTCTCCAATTTGTTTATGAGAAGGTCATATGGGAACTTGTCCAGAGCCTTGCTGAAGTCCAGATACACTATATCCACAGCATTCCCTTCATCCACCCAAGTAGTTACTTTGTCAAAGAAAGAGATAAAGTTTGTGTGGCATAATTTGTTTTATATAAATCCATGCTGGCTGCTTGTGATCAGCTCTTCCTCCTCCAGATGCTTGCAAATGGGTTTCCTTAGGATATGCTCCTGTAACTTCCAGTAACTACTGAGGTGAGGCTAACCAGTCTGTGGTTCCTTGGGTCCTCCTTTTTGCCTTTTTTAAAAAGGGGCATTACACTGGCCCTTTTTAAATTCTCTGGTACCTGGCCCATCTCCCATGACTTCAAAGTACAGCAACTTCATGGCGCTGAGATCTCCTTTGCCATTTCCTTCAAGACCCTGGGATGAAGTTCATCTAGCCCTACTGACTGGTTGAACTCATTCAGACCCATCAAAAGCTCTCTCTCTCTTTTGTTGTCTCATCCTTCAGTTTGCCCTGTTCCTTATCCAGGTAATCCTTGTTAGGTGTCTAGCTGCAGCTTAACTTTTTTGTGAAGCAAAATAGCTGTTGAGTAGCTCCACCTTCTTTGCATCTTTGGGTAGGAGTTCCCCCAGGCTTGTTTGCAGAGGACCCACAGCTTCCTTGGTCCTTCTTTTCTGGTCTTTTCATACCTTCTTCCTGTTGTCCTTAACTTCCTTTGCTAGGTGCAGCTCATTCTTTATTTTTGCCTTCCTGATTTTGTCCCTTCAGGTTCTTGCTATTTCCTGGTACACTTCCTTGGTGACCTGCCCATGCTTCCATTACCTATATGATTTCCTTTTGCATGTGAGGCATTTTAGAAGCTCCTTATGCAGCTACATATGTCTTTTGCCATTCTTCTCATGTTTCCATCATACTGGGACAGTTTCTTGTTGGGTTTCCAATACTGTGCCCTTTAGAAGCTCCCAGCCCTCCTGGGTGCCTTTATCCTTCAATCTGTCTTCCCATGGTGCCATGACTATTAACTCCTTAACTTAGATGAAAGCCACCTTTTTTAAATCTAGCATCCTAATTTTGCTGACTTCATGCTTTCCCTGTCTCAAGATCTGGAATTCTATCATAGAGTGATTGCTTCCTCCCAAGTTACCCATCACCCTCCACCAGTTCTTCCCTGTTGGAAGACTCCACACAGTTTTTTTCTTTGCTTACTTTCCTTTCCTTCCACTTATTAGAATCAAAAGTGCCTGACTCAATGTGATTCTAAAAACCAGTGGACACTGTAATTGTGCTATAGCTTCTTCATAATTTAATCTGACATTTTCTGAGATTTGTGAGTAGAAAACTAAAAAAACCCCTAATGTAACAATTGGTCAAAATATTCCTTGTGTTCATGTTCAATGTTTGAGGTTTCAACTTACTTGGATTTTACACTGGCAATTAGTCCATTAACATGAGTGATGTCACTGAATAATTACATTGTATGTGGCAGACTCCTATCTACAGTCCTTAAAGAGCAATCTCCAGTATTCAAGGATAACATGATTATTAGTTGAGGTCATGAAAAATAATTCTCCCATGATATAATAGGCCAAGTACAGAACAGTTTTGTTTCCATTTTCCTTTGAAACATCACATATTGGTACTGTTGCAAATAACGTATTAGAATAGATGGATCAAAGACTAGGTGGATGTGAACCAGCATGGTAAATCCTATATTTCTAGTGTACTCAGGTTTACTCCTATGGCTTTTATTTCTCCTTTACTTGCTGGACTGCATCAAGGTTTTTGAATATGCTTCAGCCTTTGAGCTGACAGGTTAGTTTTTTAGGCACTAAAACCTGGTGGTTCTAGACCCAAAAGGTTTCTTTTGCTGCTGCCTGAGTCCCGTTTAGAAGCATTACCCTACATTAGCACTAGTGAAACATTAATGGGCATTAATGTAAAGTGTTTTTTCTTGATTTATTGTGCCTACTCTGTATGTACCATTCTATTCATGTCTGGAGTAGCAGGTGCAGAGAAGGAAGTTGAGTGTGACAATTGATGAACCTGTTTGTGGGGGGCTGGTTACTAGATGTTAAGGTTAAATAGCATATAATGGTGTGAGGATGGAGAGAGGATGTAGCTTTAAGGCCTTTTTGTTTAAAAGGTGAAGTTTTTGGCACTGTTGGTGCAAGCTTGGATAATTATTTACTCCAAGTACAGTAGCTGTACAATTTAATGGCCCTAAAATGGTACATTGGGCATACAGGCTTTGAAGTTGTGAGATGATTCACAGTGCTGTACTTATTTTATGGTTTTGTGAACCGAGAAGATAAACATTTTGGTACTGAATTTTTATTTGAAAGCTGCAGAAGTAGCTGTTTTCTTAATATATTGTTTTCTTAGTTGACCTTCTAAACTGCTCTGTTTGTTGAATTAGGAACAGTGTGTGAAGAAGCTAACAATAGCCACCATTTTACACCATGTTTTACTAAACCAAATCTTTACAGAGAAAAAAAAAATGTTGTTGAAAGTGGATATATCAATATCAAAGAAATGGTGTGTTTTTACTTTATGGGCATGATGATTTGCAGTCCTGTGCAGCATAGTGATCTTCTTGTCCACAGATAATTTATAACCTGAGGACTGGTAAACCAGACAAATAAAAATGTATTTTATGACAGTGACCTTTCATTCAAATAAAGACAAATCCAGACCTGAGCTAAAAAACCTGCTGGACCAGCATGGTTAAAGTACACCAGTTTCTGTAGTCAACAGTGTACAAGAGAGAGATGTGACTAGCATGACATCCAGCTACCTTTGACTCTTCAGCCCAAATGTTTTGTTTATAGTTGGCCATATGGTGGTAGCCTTTGGGATGAGGCCAGAGCTGTAGCAAGATCTCTCTACCACAAAACACCTTCAGCAGTGACTTTAGTCATTATTAAATCTTCTAAAAATATTTTAAAATATTTCCTTTTTCAGTTGGCTAGTGGGTCTCTTTTGGAGAGTGTGGCAATGTTACCAAGCCAAACTCTATTTGTAATCAGTTTTGGGTCTCCTTTGCAGCTGGAGTTTACTGCAATCTGGAGCTAAATCAGAAATGATTACTAAGAACATGACTCTGACTTTATTCCAGTTTTGGATCAACATAAATGTAATAACTTCTCTGAAGGCTCTGTTGATTTTACACAGGTGTAAGTGAGATCAAAATCAGTTCCTATAGGAGGATACAGTAACCACCTAAAAGCATGGAGTAAATTAATTAACTCTGCCATAGGATAGTACTGGCTGACACAAGTACTATCCCGTGATGGACTTATATACTCCATTGTGATGCACGTGTAGACACTGATCAGGGTTGTCTGGGGCATGAGGATGCTACAGTGTGGGGCAGCCTGTTAGCTAGCCATGCACTAGAGTACCCTTGTGCCCCAGGCAGCCCCTCCAGCACACTGGACTGGGTAGAATAGCCACGGGCTGGCAGGCTGGCCCCTGGGGCCCCTGCTAGCAAGGACTGCTGTGGCCCGGCTCAACATGCTGTGCTCCTGGGCACACATGTAAATACTGTGTCCAGGAGCAATAAACTCTGGTGCGCACTACACTGGGGTGTATTATGATGAATTAATTTCACATGGGGACACACCCTCTATGTTCTATTAGCATGTGGGATGGTCTTTCAAGGAAAATGGTGAAATTCCTATCACTTAAATTTATATCTACACAGGGCAAAATACTGTTGAATATGATGTCAGAACCAGAATGCTCTGGCAAGAAGAATGCCAAGAGAAATAAAAGAAGTATTTCATTAGTGCTTTAAATGTATATACTGCTTTCTAGTTATACAGTAAGGTATGTTGCTTACCACAGAGAGCTTGAACTATTAGATGGACAGGAGAGACTGACAGAACACAAAGCATAGGACAATAGTTTACAGAAGAAACAGTGAGAGGTTACTATTAAGGAGAAGAATGGAAGAAAAACCATGCAGGAATTTGATTTTATAGGCTAGGGACAGACATTACACATACCAGTTTAAGTGATCGGAAACTGGTTTAAACCTGTAACAGAACAGATGTTCAGTGCACATAAATAGGTTTGAAAATGGCTGAAACCAGAGTAAGATAAACCTGGCTGAATATAGTGTCAGGCTGAACTGATTTGGCTCAAACCGGTTTATGCAATGTCTGTCCCAGACCCCTTGCTGGTTTAAGATAAACCAGACTCCCCCAGAATCCCAACATGCTCTCTGTGGGTTGGGCTCCCTGCTCCATAGGAGGGCTGGCCCCTCCCCTCTGCTCCCTGGCTGCAGCTCTGGCAGAGACTTGTAGTCACAGCAATGTCTGCCTGGTTTCCTCCTGCTTTCTCCCTGCTCTCCCCCTCCCCTCCCCACTCCCTGCTAAGCAGTGATCTCCCATCCCTTCTGCCTTACACAGACACCTCATCATTAGCTAGCAGACCTCAGTACATCATTGGGTCTGACCCCCCTGCCCTGGCAGGAAAGAGCGCTGGGGTTAGATGACCCCAGCCAGGTGCATGTCTAGCCACCTCTTAAAGACCCCCAAGGTAGGGGAGAGCACCACCTCCCTTGGAAGCCCATTCCATATTTTGGCAACCCTTACCATAAAGCAGTTCTTCCTGATGTCTAACCTAAGTCTGCTCTCCATCAGTTTGTGGCCATTGTTTCTAGTTATTCCAAGGGGTGCCCTGGTAAACATCATCTTCTATTCCTTGCTGCCCTCAGTCCCTCAATCTCTCCTCATAGGGATTTTTCTGCAGGCCCCTAACAATATGAGTGGCCCTCCTCTGAACCCTCTTGAGGTTTTTCACATCCCTCTTGAAGTGTGGCACCCAAAACTGGCTGCAGTACTCTAACTGCAGCCTGACCAATGTCATATAGAAGGGAATTATCACTTCCCTGGACCTGTTTGAACTAATGAGAGTTTGTTTTCTGATGGGGTGATAAATTCTAATAACAGAGCTGATAAGTGCTTTGCTATCAAGGGGGAGAGGGACTCATTAATACTGCTGGCGCCTGGCCATGACCCCCTCAGCTCAGCCCTGTGCAAGGGAAGGAGGGCTGCTCTAGTGCCCCCTGGCTTCTAGCCTGAGCCTCTGCATGCATGTGTCTGCATTTCTGGGATGTCTGTGACATTACAAAGTGATGTATCCTAGCCAGGTTAGACTAAC
Organism: Alligator sinensis; assembly: GCF_000455745.1. Taxonomy (NCBI): domain Eukaryota; kingdom Metazoa; phylum Chordata; order Crocodylia; family Alligatoridae; genus Alligator; species Alligator sinensis. The sequence continues at coordinate 1,459,501 of NW_005842120.1, read as the reverse complement.
CTGCAAAGATTGAATCAATTCAGGCTCAGGCTTTTTGAATGTCTGTCCCTCGCCAAAAAGAGATTTGAAAGAAGAAAGAAATTGCTCAGGAAACAGTAAGTTGGTGTCTTGAATGTAGGAGGCACTGTAGAAAATAAGCCAAAATGGTTAAAAGGAAATGGATAAAGGATTGAGAGGAATTTAGGAAATGGATAAAGAATTGAGAGGAATATAGAGTTCAATTGTGGAAATGAGATTAGAAATATATAAATGGATTGGGAGGTGAGGATAGATATTACAACTTGATTTGGTAAGAAACAGGAAGCCAGTAAAGAGGAGAGAAAGATAACTTTTTTCAGTGGCCTTTCAGATTCGTGTGGAACTGAAAGGAGAAAAATAGAGCCTTTGTGGATGGCACCCAAAGGGCGCCTGTAAACATGCTCTGATATGTTCTAATTAGAACGCTCCAGCATGCCTCAGCATCACATGTATTAAGCTCCTCATGTTTAAAAATGGGCACTGGGGTGCTTTATCTAAAACTGGTTGACTGAGCTTTGGTTAAAATGCCCCTGTGGCCATTTTGAAATGTGGGGGGCTCAATACATGTGACACTGAGTCATTTTAATTAGAGCAGCTCTCTGGGAACCTACCCCCCATCCCAGAGCATGACTATATGCACCCAGAGTGTGGGTAACAGTTTTAGCAGTAGAGATGTAGGGAAAGGTGTCTTAATACATCTCTTACATCTTCAGAGTTTACAGTTCGATGTTAAGATCATTATGAGATTAAAACATTAGCCTAATACAACACCATACTTTTTAAATATTCTCCTTCCAGAATGTTTCACATGCTGTTACTTTTAGACTGAAATTCAGAGATTGCATTATTGACTTTTAAAACGAGCTAATATTAACTGTTAAGTTTGTCATTCAGACTGCTGTGTGAGCTATCCTGCAGGTCATATCAAGGCCTGTAAATGACCACAGATGAACTGCCTTGAAGCTTTCCCCCTTGTTTGAATTGGGTGAGGACTTTGGCATAGAGGTAATGCTGTGTGTGTGGAATGAGTGAGCAAAGGGGATGATGGAGAGCTGCTGTTGTGGGCTGAGTCCAGTGAAATGTAAAAAAAAAAAAAAATGAGAGGGTGGCCAATGCAGTGAATGAGAGCACAGTAAAGAGAACATTTGAGAAGAGAGAGAGCTCATGTTCCAGTGAAGTATCTGTGTCCATGCCAATAAAAAGAATTAATATTTGATGACTGTAACTGGGAGAAAAGAAGCAAAATATCCATTCTCCCCAGTCAGTTTACAGTCCAGAAATGTACTTGCTAAACAGCTGGAGGAAGTTGTCCTACCATGTACAGAATTAAATAAATCTATAGTGGGTGGCTCAAAACTGAACACAGTACTCCAGATGTGGCTTCACTGGTGCTGAATAGCAGGGAATAATCACTTCTCTTGACCTGCTGGCAACACACCTACTGATGCAGCCCAGCATGCCGTTAACTTTCTTGGCAAGAAGGGCACACTGCTAACTCATATTCAGCTTACTGTCCACTGTAACCCCTAGGAACTTTTCTGCAGAGCGGCTGCCCAGCAAGTCAGCCCCCAGCCTGTATTGATGTATGGGATTGTTCTGTCTTAAATACAGGACTTTGCACTTGTCCTTGTTGAACCTCATGAACTTTCTTTTGGCCCAATTTGTCTAGGTTTCTCTGAATCCTAGCCCTACCCTCCAGCATATCTACTACTTTCCCCAGGTTAGTGTCATCTGAAAAATTGCTGAAGGTTCACTCTAGGCCATCTTCCAGGTTGTTGATGAAGACATTGAACAGAACCGGCCCCAGGACTGACCCCTGGGATACTCCAATTGATACCAGCTGCCAACTAGACATAAGCCATTGATTACTACTCTCTAAGCCTGATGCTACAGCCAGTTTTCTTACAGTCCATTCATCCAGCTCATACTTCCTTAGCTTGCCTGCAAGAATGCTGTGGGAGACCATATCAAAAGCCTTGCTAAAATCAAGGTACACCACATCCACTGGTCTCCTCACATCCATAGACCCAGTCATCTCATCATAGAAGGCAGTCAGGTTGGTCTGCCATGACTTGCCCTTGGTGAATCCATGCTGACTGTTCCTAATCACCTTCTTCTCCAAGTGCTTAGAAATGGATTCCTTGAGGATCTGCTCCATGATTTTTCCAGGTAGGGACTGAGGTGACACTAACTGGTCTGTAGTTCTCTGGATCCTCCTTTTTCCCATTTCTTAAATATGGCCACTATGTTTGCCCTTTTCCAATCATCTGGAACCTCTCCTGACCACCATGGTTTTTCAAAGACGATGGCCAGTGGCTCTGCAATCACATCAGCCAACTCCCTCAGCACCCTTGGGTGCATCCCATCCTTCCTCATGGACTTGTGCACATCCAGCTTCTCTAAATAGTCCCTAACCTGTTCTTTTGCCACTGTTGACTGCCCACCTCCTCCCCAAATTGTGCTGCCTGGTGTGGTAGTCTTGGAGCTGACCTTGCCTGTGGAGACAGAGGCAAAGAAGGCATTGAGCACTTCAGCCTTTTCTGAATCCTCTGTCACAAGGTTGCCTCCCCCATTCAATAAGGGACCCACACTTTCCCTGATCCTCCTCTTGCTACCAGCATACTTGTAGAAGCCCTTCTTGTTATCCTTCACATCCCTTGCTAGCTGCAAGTCCAGTTGTGCTTTAGCCTTGCTAACTTAGTCCCTGCATGCCCGAGCAATGCTCTTATATTCTTCCCTAGTTGTTTGTCCAAGTTTCCACTTCTTATAAGCTTCCTTTTTGTGATTTCATTTACTGAAGAGTTCCCTACTAAGCCAAGCTTGTCTTCTGCCATACTTACTACTCTTCCTGTGCATCAGGATGGTTTGTTCCTTTACTCTCAATAAGGCTTCTTTAAAGTATAGCCAGCCCTCCTGGACTCCTCTCCCCTTCAGACTAGCTTTCCAGGAAACCCTGCCCATGAGTTCTCTGAGCGAGCTGAAGTTTGCTTTTCTGTAGCTCAGGGTCCTTACTCTGCTGCTCTCCATCCTTCCTTTCTTCAGGATCCTGAACTCTATCATCTTGTGGTCACTGTTGCCCAAGTTGCCATCCCCTACTACATTCCCCACCAATTCATCCCTATTTGTGAGCAGTAGGTCAAGAAGAGCATGGACTCAAGTTGGCTGCTCTAGCACTTGCACCAGGAAGTTGTCCTCAATACTTTACAAAACCTTCTTGGATTGCCCGAGTACTGTTGTATTGCCCTCCCAGCAGATGTCAGGGTGACTGAAGTCCCCCCCAAGAGAACCAGTGCCTGTGGAATAGAAATTTCTGCTAGCTGTTTGAAGAAACCCTCATCCACCACATCCTCCTGGTCTGGTGGTCTATAGCAGAACCTTCACCACAACATCACCCTTGTTGCTCTGCCCTCTGCCCCTAACCCAGAGACTCTCAACAGGCCTATCTCCAGTTACATACTGCAGCTCTGAGCAACCATATGGTTCTTTTACATAAAGTACAACTCCTCCTCCTCTTCTCCCCTGCCTGTCTTTCCTGAACAGTTTGTACACATCCTTTGACAGTGCTACAGTCATGTGAGCTATCCCACCAAGTCTCTTTTATTCTAAGCACTACAAAACACTGTTATTCTAAACAATTCAAAACATTTCTCTCTTGAAGAACTGTGGGTTACCTGCTTGTGGTTCTGAAATTCCAGGGAATTGACTGGGATAAAGAGAGAACTATGACTTCCTCACAAAGAGGAGAAATCTGATGTAGACTGTACCTAAAGGTCATTCTCTGGAGTTCCTCCTAATATAAGTATTATAGTTTGACACTTCAAAAATCTAATAGAAAACCAATAAAAGATCATTAAAATGTTCCTATTTAAAACATTCTCTCACTTTAAAAATCATGGGAGTAAGGGAGAGAATGAGTAAAGAGAAGAATGATGTCAAAGAACTATAGCAGGGAATAAGTTGGTCCATATAAATGCCTGGGTTTTGACCTGGAATAATGTGGAAGATGGAAATGTGGTGGCCTTTGTCGATGCTTAAGAAATTTTTATGGCTAGCATTTTTATAACTAAAGTGAAAGCTCTACTTAATACATGATGTGTGATTTTTCTCTACAAAAGAGTGAGAAGCTATCCTTCCTCATTGGTCCAGAAGTATAGGAATTCATGGAAAGTAGTATGTTGACATCTCATTTGGAAATAGAAGAAATTTTCAAAGGCACTGAGAGAAATTGAAAAAGAACTTGAATTAAGGATGGGATCCAGCATTGTGGTCTTCTTGCATATAGAAGAGCGTTAAGGAGCTGTTGTAGACAAGCACGCAGAGTAGACACCAGTTAATTCATTCCTAATTGTAATTATTATGCTGTGAATATTAGTCAACCTAGTTGCTTTGAGTCACTTTTCTCAAGGAAATTAGAGCTTCTGTTTAGACAGAAATGAATTAGTAATATGCATTTAAAATTCCTCTTTTTGATAATAAAGTAGAGGTATTTTATGAATTGCTATTTTGAAAGCATCCTTCCTGTTCTGAAGATACAGCCCAGTATGGTGAAATCCCCTTCCTCCACCTCATAAAGCCAATGTCCTGATGATAATCAAATAGTCAAGTTCTCTGAATACTAATATCCGGTCTTTCCATTATTGTTTTCTCTAATGGTGGAGGATTAGAAACTAGACACGTAAACCAAGGTATAGTCAGAGCCCTCTGAGCATGGAAATGATCAGGGCTGCATAGGATGTGACATTTAAGAGAAGAATATAACTTAGAGAAAAGATACATGTCAAGAAGAAACCCCTGTGCCTGATCCATTGAGATCAAATCAGTAGAAATGTGCTTACTTGCATTAATGGTGAATTTATGTCTTTAATGTCTGAAAATGCACTCTGTAGTGTGGAAAACAGAAAAGGAAGCTAGCTTGCCAAAAGGCAAATTCTCTGTTCTGTTATATAGGGTGTACAGAAGTGCCAGAAGGCCTTTGTGATTGAACTGTAACTTTTCAGCTTTATACAAAGTGCCAAATGTTACAGAGTGATTGCACATAACAGCCTTTCGGTATTTGGTGTATATGTGGGGGTGTGTGGTTCAAAGCCTCCCTGCACTGCCTGAGGCCAGGAGGTGTGTACCAAGTGCCTCTCCAGCATGCTCTGCAAGCTCTGGGGACTGCTGGAGACTGTCGACAGCAGTGGAAGGGGATAGCCATAGCCGAGTAGCTTGCCTGCCTGGGGCTGCTGTGGTCAGCTCCGCTCTTGGGCTGTTAGTGAAAGTCTCTCATCCCAGCCCCACCTCCTCTCTCCAGCCACCTGAGAGCCCCAGCCTGACTGGAGGAAGGGATGAGATGTTGTGATGACAGGAGTTTCTCCCCGCACTTGCTTCCCCAGCCGTGGAGGAGCAAGCAGAAGAAGAGACTCCTCCCCGCATAGCATGCCTGGCCAGGCTGATCACTTTCCTGGTCCCAGAGGATTAAGCAGGAGGGATTGACCCCTCCCCCTTCAGTGAGCCTGACTAAGCTGATCACTGGTCCTGGGGGAGCAAGTGGGGGAGAGACTCCTCCCCCCTATAGCATGCTCCACTGGGCTGCCAGCTCCCCTGGTCCTCAGGGCACTGTGGGCAGAGACACCATCACTCCTTCCCTCCTCCTGGCACAAAGGCACATGGGATGCAGGCAGAATCACCTGAAAGTAACCCGTGCTGTAAACCTGTTGTTGGGGGTGCGTATTATAAGGCTGGGGCTCTCACCTGCTGGACACCTTACTTAAGTATGCTGTTGGAGCAAACCAGATAGTACCACCACTACCAACCTAAGATGTTCCTCTCTTGCATGCCACATCTTGATATACATTTTTGCTTGTTGGGAGTTGGATATAGGCTGGGTGACAGTTTTGCCAAGTCTCCCAGGTGGGTTTTCTTCATGGGACTCCTCCTCCCCTTACACCCCATCCAGTCAGATGATACATATCTGGGTCTGAATCTTGCATCAACCAGCAGTGCTGCTGGCAGTTAATTTAAGTTAATCAACTTAAATTAAATCCATCCCAGATTCATGGGTCACTCAATGTAGTTAAGTTCATCAGGTGTCCATAAAATTATCAACTTAAATCAATTCATCCCCATTTGTTGGGGGTGGGTCAAATTACATTGCTCCCTTGCAGGGCTAACAACGCTTCCTTAAAGCAGTTCCACTCCAGCTTGATCCTCAGGGCTGGGATCCATAGGGCTCTTGTAAAGAGGGAGCTTCCTTTTTGCCTTCACCTTCCTGGTACAGTGAGAAAAAAAAAAAAAAAAAAAAAAAAGTGAAGCCCTGAAGAGAAACACAAAAGAAAAAATAAGAATCCAAAAAGGCAAGATGGTGCTCTTCCCTTGACCACCCCCAGACCACTCACAGTGGCAGCTGTCTCTCTCCCTCTCACTGTCAGCTTCTTGCCTCCATCTGTGCCTTGTCCTACAGTGCTTTCATCTGATAGCTCATCAAACGAGGGTTAAATCTTGCATGATTGGCCATTTTAAAAGCACTCTGCAGCCATAAACATTTGTTACATTATGGCTATAGAGCAATTTCAGGGGCCTCATTGTGCAAAAAATGTAACCTCTGTACATGCCCATAGTATGAGTCTATTGAAGGACCATGAGAAAAACTGAAGGGAAAAAAACCCAAACATGACATGGGAATAAATAATTAAGCCTGTTTCTAAAAAGACCTACATACAGGTAATTGAAAGAGATGGGTTTTGCATCACAGAATTCAGAACTAAGTTTGTAAGCAGATTTCTAATACCCTATCCAAAAAGATTTTTTTTTCTGGATTTGGATTCAGCTTAACAACAGAGGACCAGATTTCATGTATGCACCTATACTTTAACTTTGCAATCCCCTTTCATTAATTCCTGAACCATGTCTTTGCTCATCATGTTGACATATCTCACATTGGTTGTCAAGCTTCTTACAGCAAATTACCGCAAAGAACTTGTATTTCTTCTGAGCAATCTTTTCTTTTCATCCATGTGGAGAGGCACCTAGTACAATTTTTGGTTGTATGTGAGGTAATAAATAAGTAGTATTCTGCATTTAGTTAAGTGCCAAGGTTGTGACCAAGACTGGGAATTTTTCTCTTTGATGTTTGGTAATGTAAGAGTGATATTTCCCTTCTTTTTATCAATAAATGTAACTCAGACCTTCAGGAATAAAAACCTTGAGATAGATGAGTGGCTTGAAAAATGAGAGACCTTTCTTATGTCTGTCTGGCTTTTACTGTTTTAATGGCCTATGTACAAACTTGTTTCTCATTTTTGTTAGCCTAGTTAAAAACAATATTTACCAACTTTAGCACTCCTCCCAAAATTGTGAGAAAAGGAGGAAACAAAGTATACATCTACAACAAGCAGTTTTAAAAATAATTAAATGCTTGCAGAGGCCATTTTTTAGAATTGATTTAAATAGGTAATGATCAGCAATTTCTGCAGTATGAACATAGCTGGAGTTACACATTTTATTCTGTATTTGTAAATATCATATGACATGCACAGCACTTACGTTTGATCATGTCTAGAAAAATGAAAGTACAACTAATACACACTTGTTATTATATATAAATGACAAATTAGTAAGAGTAGGAATAGCTGTAGAATTCATATACGTTAACAAAATACATTAATTGTTTTGGATCAAAAGCGGGATCTTTACAAAAATAAAACTGCCCCAAAAATACTGTTTACAGGGAGTAAAGTTTCCTTTAATCTTAAGAAGAAAATATTTTGAACAATATATGATAAGCAGATTGTTCTTGGTGTAACAGCTATAATTTACTTTTAGCAATTTTAAAAATCACATCACTGTGAAGATTATCTGACATAGCTTTTTATACATAAACATCCCTGAAACATGTGTGTGTCAATTCACATATCGGAACGTGCATCTAGCTTTAATTTATAAGGCCATTTTTCTGCAAACACTGCATATGTGTAGTTTCCAGTGGGTTCAGTGGGACTACCTACGTTGACAGTTGCTAATGTGCAACAGCGTTTATAGGTTTTGGGCCCAAACTGGTAACCTGAAGCCAACTGGACTCCAAAATTTCCATGGTGGGATGTATTTGAAATCTGATCCCAGACCTGCTTCTGAATGTTGAGGCTTTAATCCCACTTCCCCTAAAGAATATATTGTTTAGCAACTAGTAGTAGCCTGTCCATGTTATTCTATGAATTATTGGCTTGACTTTTGTTTTCCTTTGTCAGATAGAACAGGAGCAACTTCACATTCAATTTATTAAAAATGGATAACATTCTTTTGGTTGTAACTAGCTACAGATTTGATCTATTTACTTAAGGACATACCTATAGCATGTTCTACCATGCTAGGGAACACCGCCATAAAATTATGCCCTGTCTACTTTCTCCTCTTCCCTGTATGCTGAAAAATGTCACGTAGCTGCATTTTGGCGTGTGTTCTGGGAATACACAGTGCTGTTGTCGTGCTTGGGCAATCTTATTTAAATAGTCCTGGATGCGTTCAGTGTCACTCTAAAAGTGACTATGTTATTATGGTGTTTTGGCACATGGTGCACACAGAGTGGGAGCCAATGAACTGGGCATGTATTCATGGTGGTGTTCCCTAGCAGTTTGATATGTTATAGACATGCCCTAAGAGTTCATTGTTCATCCACTAATATATATTTTGAAAAGGCTTTTGTATTGGCGACAGTAAGCAGAGAGACAACAATCAAGCATCAGCATTAGTAGTATTTAATTAAAAAGTGTTAAAAGAAGCCCCAAAGTTCTTTTTTCTGGGCAGGTTGTGGGGGGGGGGGAATCTATTTATTAGAAGATTAAACTATGATGGAATAACACCTCTCTCTCAGAAGAGAGGTAATTAAAAGACAGGGTAGAGATACACCTTATAGACTAACTAAATAGAGATGTATAATTCTATGATTTAGTTAGTCTATAATATGCATCACTACTCTGACTTCTCTTTTAGAAATGGTCATTGGCTGTAATGAACCACAGAGCTTTCCAAGGAACAGTTTTTTTTAAACATTTTAGGAGAAGTCCAAACAATAGTATTGTAGACTATTGTACAACCACCTCTTGTAGTTGTATTTATTGCAGAACCACCTCTGCTTACCCATTTTTCTTTTTCCTCATTACACATAAATTTACTTTCATGCTTTACTTGGTGGTAATATCTTTTATCATTTGCTTATGTTGTGGGTAAATAGTTTTATACCTGTTAATATGCCCAGCTATAATTCCAGCCCCAAATTTTATTCCACTTGCAAGTAAATTAATTTTCTCTTTAAATGAGTTATTCATTAGAAAATTCAGATGTATTATATCCAGTAATACAGAGACTTTTAAGATCTATATAAGTTATTGAAGAGATGTAAAAGATACTTTGAATCCTACACAGGTTCTTGTGGTGCCCTTGTCATTACAGTATCTGAGTACCTTCTTATAGTGCTATAAGAGATGTGGGCAACTTCTTTCATTATTTCCCCAGAGAGAGAGAATTTTGTGAAATTAAGTGTTTTGATTTGGCTATGTATTTTTCATTTTGGTTTTGTTAATATGTACATGCTCTTATGGATTACATTAGGGAGCTTTAAAAGTGTACTCTACACTTTGAATGAAAAGCAATGAAATCTGTGAAGCCATGGTAGATGTTATACTTATGGTATCATTAAACTGCAATATGCCACATGCTCAAGCAATCTATGGTGCAATAAAATGTTCCACATTAAAGATGTTCCACAGAGATATGCCACATTAAAGATATTCCATTAAATGTGGAACATCTTTGTTGCTAGTTTGTATTGTACTTTAAATTTGTATGTTTAGCATGTAATGTGCAGGATCCTAAGATCCAGAGCAGTGCTCCCATCTCAAGTTCCTTGCATACTCAGACCTTTGAAGGTGTTCTGTGCAGCCTGTCATGGGGGAACCAGTTCCACCATGCTGAGCTGTATAAATATGCCTTTAAACATCTGGATGCTAGTAAGATGATGGGGAGCCACAGGAAGTATGGCACTGGGGGATTGGTCTCTGATCTTCTGCTTCCTGAGGTGCCCTTTGAAGGTCTGGGGTGCAGGGAGCCTGGCATTAGAGACCAGTCCCTGATGCTAAGTTTTTTATGGGCCAGCAGTAATATGATTGGAATCTGAGGAATTTTATCCCGGATACTAAAAATCACATGTCAGGATGTATGATTTTTCTAATTGCAATAAAATTCCTCAGATCTCGCTTGTGAGATTAATGTCTGTCAGCAGCCTAACTATTATTAGTTCCTCTAGGGTTTTGTGCCACCATCTGGAAATGGCCCCAAGAAACTTTGTTTCTTGCACATAAAGGTTAAGTAGAGACAATAAAAAAGCCAAAGGTGGAATCAATTCAGTCTTCACAGGTTTCTCTAAACTGCATAGATTAAACTGATAATGAAGTGAACTGATGTTCACTTTTCAGTTGGGAAAGGTGACCAGTTGCCTGGATTAGCCCAGGCCAAAAGGCAGGGGGAGCACTAGAGCCCACTTCCCATCCTGCTGGCCATTGTGAGCCCAGCTGAGAAGGGAAGCAGTCTCCTGTCTCCACAGCTGGGGGGGCTCCCCCCACCTGGACAGTAGCTTGCTGGCTACTGGGATGGGGGACTGCTTCCCCCTTCCCACTTGCAGGGTGGGCCAAGCATTGACTGGAATGTGCAGCAGGGGAGAGAGAGAGAGAGAGAGAAAGTGTGTGTGTGTGTGTGTGTGTGTGTGTGTGTGTGTGTGTGTGTGTGTGTATGTGTGTGTGTGTGTGTTGGAGGCAGGGGAAACCCCCTTGACACCCACAATGAAAGGCTTGGGGGATCCCATGCTGGGGTGGGGGAACACCCCTAAGGTGGGGGCTCCCCCCACGTGTGCTGCCCCAGGGGATAGAGATAGTTTACCCACTCCCAACTGCAGGGCAGGCCAAGCATCAGCCACACCACAGGGGAGGGGAATCCCATCTGCTCCCATATGGCAAGGCAGTCCTTGGTTCAGTGGACACTGGACTGGGGCAGGAAACCTCCTGAACTGGGGGCTTCCCCACATGGGCAGCCACCTTGCTGCCAGGGCTGGTGTTGGCCTAAAGGACTGCTTCCCAGCTCCTACCTGTGGGGGTGGGCTGAATGCAAGGATTGGGGTGGTTGAGGAAATCACACTCTGCCCAACAGCTGGGCAGACCAGGGCTCAGGGGTGGAGCTGGGGTTGGGGGAGGGGGTCTGTTCCCCTTCCCTCCCTCATCCTGCTGGGCAGACAGGTACAGGCAGTAACACTGGCTAGGGATCAGAGGCTTTGCTGCCTCAGTTCTGTGACAGCCCAGGGGTGGGACCTGCCTGACTCCACTAAAGAAGATGGCACAGCTCAGGCTGGCCCACCTGCCCTGCAAGGGGGGGTTGGGGGAGGTGCAGGGCATCCTGGGATGCAGGAGGACTTGGACCTAACTTGAATTGGGAGGGGAACTAGGACAGAAGTTGGATAGACTGGTTTAACCTAAAGCTGTTAAGTCCGATACTGTATCCATCCAGTTGAATTTTGCATATAGTGTAACAGAATAATAGAGTCTGTTCAAAATATTATACATTTGGTTTCTTGACGTCATCCAAAGGCTTGCCCATATATCCCATCTCTAATCTTAAACTTATTCTTCTCCATGCTTTCTAGCTCTGGGATCATAACATTAGATTTGTTTTACTATACTAGATGAAAGTATTTGTTCACCAAGTCCAGTTTCCTGCTTCTGCCACTGAACAGTGCCTAATACTTCAGAAGAAAAGTCATTTTTGAAGAAGCTGCTACTGTAGCATACTATCCTAGTGAAAATGGTACTGATCACTGTAAATAGAAGTTGCATCATCAAGAGTGCACAGGGATTATTTACTAGATCACTGAGCAGTACTATAAAGGTGTCTAGACATGCTGCTGGCCACATCATACCATTGTGTGCCTTTGGCTGTAAGATACATTAGGCTCAGCTGGACTTTCCTTGAACAGCATGATTTGATATGGTACTTGCTTATTATAGTTTATAATTATTCTAGTCACTTGTTTCTAATGTCTTCATTTGCAAAAATATCCTTTGATAGATGAAAATTTTTATCTTGCAGCAATACTATCTATATTGTTCAGTCTTCCCCAAAGCCTCACACAAGATACCTTGTAATTCAATAGAGTTCTTCCATCAATATTTTAAATGAATTATAATTCATTAGTATTTTGCTTTTTATGCCCTCATTCTTTGTATATCACGTGTCAGTTTTGTTGATTTAGGGGCCTGTTTAGCTGCAACAAGAATCTTAGCAACAAGTTCCACTCATTCTTTTCTTTTTTGTCTTTCTATTTCTGCTGGTTTATACGCACTCTAACCATGAGGTTTTTATAATTTCACCTGTACAGAAAGCAAGGTCCCATTCAGTCTCTTTATGTCACTCACTGAAGTGCATGTTATATGTTTTTGTTCTATTTTTTATTTATATTTGTTCAAAAATATTTCATTGGATATATTCTAATATCATTCTGTGCAACTTCTACTCTGGAAAAAAACCCTGTATTTCTCCTGCAGCTCATTCATTCATACTTGCTAAAGACAAGGTCAAATTCACTGCTCTCCCCAATCCACAGAGCCTGTCACTTTTTGTCACAGAATGAAATCAATTTGCTCAGTCATGACTTGCTGTTTGTGAATGCATGCTGGCTGTTCTTGATCACCTTGTTCTTTTCCAAGTTCTTAGAAATAGATTCCTTGATGAACTGTTTCATAACATTTTCTGATATTGATGTTAGACTTACTTGTCTCTAATACCGCAAATCCTCCTTGCCATCTTCTTAAAGATGAAGACTTTAATTGTCCTTTTCCAGACATCTGGGACCTCAGGTAACATGTATGAGGTTTCTGTGATAGGCAGCGCTCTGAAATGACCATAGTCAGTTCCTTCAGTACTCTACAGAGAGCACCTTTCTATCCTGCTGATTTGAAAATATTCTCTAAGTACTCCATAATCTGTTCTTCAAGTACTGTGCTGTGTATCTCCTTCCCAGCTCTTTGGACCTTATTTGTGAAGACAAGTTGTCACGGGGTGGGATCCCCAGGGGTGGCTATGATACCCCTGGCAGCTCCGCGACTGTGCCAAATCTGCACTGTGGGTGTCCTCTTGTCTCATCTGCCACGTCTTGCTGGTAAAATAAATCAGGAGACTGCCCAGGGGCCTTTGCATGGCCCTGGTCCACTGAACCTCACTAGAACTCAGTGGTCCTTGAGCGTTTCACTGGACCTCTCTTCAATACTGTGCCATATGGGGCACCTCAAGCCTTATGGGCTAATTGCGTGGCTCCAAACCACCCCTTTACCATGCCTCATGCCTTCCAGATGCTACACAGATTCCCTCTTCGGGGGCCTCGGCCTACTTGGCCTCCACCCCTTTAATCTGGCTGGGCCTTCTAGCCAAGGCCCACTGTATCGGACCTGGCTCCAAGGCACTAGCTCCTGTCACCTGTTCTTGTCACCGGGCTCTCTGGCCCCTGTCTCTGTTGTGACCTTCTGGCACCGGGCTCCCTGGCCCCTGTCTGCTGCACCCCTTTGCCTTGTGTGGGTTTTCTAACTGCTCAAGCCTTGCGCCCACTTCTGGCAGGGCCCAAGAGAATTGCATGCCCCCTCTGGGCACTAGTGAGGCCTCCATACCTACCCTTACAGACTCATCCCCAAACCCCCCAGTACAAACAATAACACAAACATAAACCCCTGGGCTATAATGTAACACTAACAATAAAGGCAGCACTCTGTCCCTTTGACAGGGCAAACTTCTACCCCTAGGATAGCATGGCCCCTAGCCCTGGGTACCTTGTGGGCTCCTGGAGTCTTACGACACTCAGATGTAGCAAAACAGGCAGCAAAATGTCTCAGGGTAGCTCTCTTGTGCAGGAGCTCCTTCACCTGGCAGTTGCCAGAGAAAGTGAACTCTGCCAGTCTCAGCCCTGAGCTTATATGTACCCAGGGCCCTTCCTCCTTCTGGTCAGTTGACTGCCTGCAGATACCTGTGAATTATCTCATTAGCCTATTACTCAGGCACCCTGCAGCTGTGGAGCTTTGCCTAGCCTACAGGGCCCCTTTGCTAGGCTGCTTCTAGCCTTACGGGAGCTGGCACACCTTAGTGCTCTGTGACACAAGTAAAGAAGGCATTAAATATTTTACCTTTCTTATCTGTGTCTAGACTGTTTTCTGCATTCGCTAAGGAACCTACACTTTCCTTGGTCTTCCCCCTTACTTTCTGATTTTTCTCCTGGCATCCCTGTGCAATACTCTTATGTTCTTCCCTAGTGATATGAACAAGATTTCAACTTTTTGTAAGATTTTTTTTTTTAGTTTCATGTCATTGTAGAGATTGCTTTTCAGCTAGCTTGGTCTTCTGCTGCACTTCCCATGGCCTTTAGAGCAGAGGACCACAACTACTTATTGTATTCCAGGTTTTGCCAATCTCATATCATTGACCGTTTGAAAGTTACTTATTTAGCTTGCCATCTGATGCATTTGAGCATGTTCTTTAGAAGCATGGTGACTGTTTATTTCCAGCTTTCCTGGAAGATTTTTATTTGCAAGTAATATTGCAAAACAATTCTTAAGTGGTAGTTTTATTTGTTTATTTATTTATTGAAATGGGCATCACAATTAAAGGTAGACATATTAGCTTGTCAGTAGAAAAACATTGTTCAGTAGTACAGTTCCATAGATGTCTTAAATTGGTTGGAGTACCTGTTTTTTTGGTATTTTGGTATGTTTGTATTTATCTGGTATTTTGCTATTTGATGATCTGATCCTCCAACTCCATCAAACACCCTGTTTATTGATTCCAAACTCTCTAAACTTTTGATTGTCTGAGCATACTGATTATCTATGTATGTTAATGTCCTCTAGATAGTTCTTATGCCTAGAACTCCATGTGAGCAATATCAAAGTTTTTATTTTCTGTCTCTGGATCTGGCACTCTACACAATTTCTCCAAGACAGGGGATTGAAGAAATTCAACACTGTTTTTAGTATTGGTAAAATCATTTATTTATGTTTCATATATATATATATATATATATATATGTATACTATTCATGGACAGATGCCTTAGATAAGGTTTTTGCTGTGTACTGGAGTTCTATTTCCTTGCTGAATCAAAGCTTTTCTTCCTGCTTACAAGCTAAGAGGTTCTTTCTCAATAACTAGATTAAAAAAATAAAAAAAGAAAGTAAATTAAATTTCATTATAAGTCATGGAAAACTAAAATGTCTATTTTCAAATGTATTCCATAGTATTATAAAGTATTTTTTCCTCCTTATTATAATATACACTGACTATATATTTTCTCCTTTCTAATTTCTGTCATTTTATTTGAATAATTAGAAAAAATAGGTTGTGATTTGTTTTACTTTCATAAACTATGACATCCAGATCAGGTCTACTATAATAAAGGATGATGAGATAGTTGGATAGGCCTAATTCAGTTCAGATGAGCTCAGATGCTGATTTAAAGCTTTTTTAAACTTCTTCAAAAGAAGTTTGAATTACTGTTTATTTAAAATTCTATGCTTTCCTTCCTCCCCCCGCCCCCCCAAGGAAAAAAAAAACTTTCCGCTCAACCTAACTCGCTGTTTGTTTTAGGTCAGCTGAGTTATTTAATTCAACACAAAATAAAATATGTCATTGAAATTTGGAAATGAAGGCCTAGAGAAATTTACCTGGAGACCCCTGAACAGGCATTTGCATGCTGAGCCCCTGAAGAGCAGAGATCTTGCAGTGCTGATGCTGCACAGCCAGGGGCCCCCTGTGCACACTTCTCAGTATATTCTGCAGACTCCCTCAGTCTGTCTGGCAGCAGATAGCAACAGTGCACAGGGCAGCCCTGGTCAGGGTTGGTCTTTGTGTCTCTGCAGCAAAATGTGGAATTGTGAAATAGCATGTTCTGCTCCCTGCTTGGCTGAAGTGGCAGAGTCTGGCCTGAGGGACAAACTATCTTGGGGGGAGGGGGAGGAGGAGGTGGGAACAAAGCACCCTGGAATGCTAGAGGACCGTGTTGTGGATTCTCGCAGAAGGGTACGTTGTACAGACATTCGCTTTCATAGGAGAAACTCTACCAAAAGTGATTTAACCCTGGCTGTTCCCAGGTTGTTTTTCTCTTTGAGAAGCCATTTTTGCTCTGGGAAAAAAATCCTGAAATCTTTCTCCTGTAGGTGAACATTTTTCACATAATTTCTCCTGGGAGAGTAATGGCTCTCGCAGGAGAAACTGAATGTCTATATGTGGGCTATGGCCAATGGCCAGGGTGGGGGATTTGGTGGCACAGAAGACAAGTTTCAGCAGAACCCTTGAAACTTTCTTCTGGAGTTTTCCTTAATTTGATACATTCTCTGAAACAATTAAAATATATTTATGTGACATTTTCTAATTGAAAAATGTTCTGTCATAACATTTCCAATAGCAGTATACATGTCAGCAGAACTTACTGTTAAGTATGCATGGTAGATTAATTCATATAACTATGTTTTGTATAAACACAAAGGATCATTTTGTCCACTACAAGTGTCTTTAAAACGTTGCCTGTGTGAGACTTTCCTGGTGCACAGTGTTTTAGTTGGTGTCATTATTCAATAAGAGCCCATTCTTCAAGAGGAGCCAGCTCAAGGAACTTAAGCTTGTGAAGTGAATGATATGGTTTTTAGTAAATGTTTCTCATTAGCTTAGCAAATTTCACTGAACCAGAAAAGGAATATAAATGGTCAGCTGCATTCCCATTTCTAGATCACCCTCTAACTCTCAGAGGGTGCCACTCCCACACAGCAACTTAAAAGCTCTTGTTATTACAGTGGCTAAAGGAAATTGCTGCAATTAATTTAGTTGTCTCTTCCCCTTTGATGAGTCCTTACTATTCTTTGGATGATTTTTCAGTGTTTGGATTCTATTCAAAACCAGTTGTTTTTGGTGAAGGTAGGAAATGAGAGAAAGATAATTTCTACAAAGGTTATAGGGAATCTATTTCCTAATCTGTGCTTTCTAAAGACAAGAAGAATATATCTAGTTGATATTAAGGCTACCATATTTTAAAACCCCAGGTGCACTTATCATCTAGCTTCTGGTAGCACATACAAGCCAATATAATTAATATAAGAAAAAGTAGATATTTGTATCTGAATTGTTGTTGTGTAGTTACAAAGCAATGCAATAAGCAGAAGGAGGAATTTTTTCCAAATTGAGCCATAAGTAGAAATAAAATGGCTGCAGGTGTCTTACTCAAACTAATTTTATTTTCTAATGACTAAAAAGACTGACCAGACCATGAACTCTGAGGTTATACTTCATGTCTTGGGTACAGCACGTTATGTTCTGAGCAGTTTCTATTTGTAGTCTTGAAGTAGTTTTAATCTTCGAGTTCATTTTATGCTTGACAGTTATTTTTTTCTAACTTGGATTGTAAAAGAATCCACTTTTTTGTTGATCCCATATATTGCTGAAATGATTCTGATGGTTTCAGTGATAAGAACAGAAGACAGAATGAAACAGAAGTCTTCTTAAAGATTTTTGTTCATTTGATTTTGGGAATAGAAAGAAAGACTACACCTGCTGTACTCTCCATTCTTTTGAGAGGCTGAAAGTGATTGTGATCTCACAGGTGTGAAATACAAAACAGAAACTTTTTCTGTTTATAAAAGGAGATAGATCTAGAAGGTGTGGTAGTGATTTTAATCATGAAAAAATATGCAAAGGTTAAACAAAGAAGATAATGTGGAATAAGGTGTGAAAGATAGTGCTTTTAAACACATGAATGCACACATACAAGGAACAGGTCTAAGTGTCATTATAAGTAACCCCTATATATCAGTGACTTACAAGACTGACCCTGATTTTCAAAAGTGTCTTAGGTATTCCTGAAAATAAGATTTGGATTCCTAAATCACATGAAAAACAATGTTTCAAAATAATTTGGAATAATTCAATTTCAAAATAATGTACAAATGATGTACATACTTACTAGGGCTGTGCAAAGCTTTGGTCTCTGATTTGATTTGGTGGAGATTCGGCCTGATTCAGTGGCTGAATCTCTGAATCCAAATCAAATTAGGAGACCCTTTAATCTCTACAAATCAAATCAGAACCCTCCAAATTGATTCAGAAAGATTCGATGATTTGGACATAGACAGAGTTTTAAATGTTTTTTCTACATACCTCAAGGTACTAGGTGGCTTGTGAATGCTGAGATGGTGGGGCAGGTGGAGCAATTCACAGGAATGTGGAGGGGTCCCCAGCATGCTTGGCAGCAGGCCCAGATGTGGACCAGAAGCACTTCCAGTCCACTTCTGGGTCTGCTCTTGGGGCCCCCCCCCCCCCCCCAGCTCAGCGACTCATGACTCCTGGGTCTGGGGGGGCACCTGGGGTCCTATAAATTTGTGCCAAGTCCATCATTGAAAATGGATCACTGATCCAGGGCAGCGTGGGGGCCCCCCTGCGTGCTTGGTGGCGGACCTGAAGGTGGACTGGAAGTACTTTCAGTCCACTTCCAGGTTTGCCGCCAAGCATGTGGGGGCCCCCCCTACACTCCTGTGGGATGCTCCATCCGCTCCACCATCACAGCGTTCACGAGCCACACCTGGTACCTCGAGGTACATAGAAAAAACATTTAAAGCTGTGTCTATGGCTGAATTGCTGATTCTCTGAATCAGCATCGAATCTTCAGATTCAGATTTGGCCGAATCAAATCACGGATAGTGATCTGAATCAACTCATCAAATCACTGTCCCCAATTTGGGACGAATCTGAATTGAATATGGCCCATTTTGCACCCTTAATACTTACATATGCAGCTGTGTAAAAGAATTCAATCTATTGATGGATGCAGGTAACACTTGATTTAATTAGATTTTAATAATAAAAATGTATGTGCATAATTGTGCTCTTGTCCTCTTTCCTTCCTATGTATATCTCTTTTCTTAAACTGTAAATTCCTCCATACAGGTAATGTCTTTGTTTGTGTTTTTATGGAGTGATGAGAACAACAGAACCATAGTTCTGATTCTGGCCTGTGATTGCTAGTGTAGTATGAATAACCAATAAAATAACACTATGATCATGTATTTGTGGATTTTCCCCTGAAAGCTAAACACAGTTCTTTAAAGCTTAATAATAATTACCTCCTCATCAAGAGATCTCAGTGATCTTTACAAGGGAAATTTCATTATTCCCATTTTACAGGGAAACTGAGGCATGGAGGGCACATCTGCACATAGTGCTCCATTGCCATAGCAATGCGCTATGGCAATAAAGTGTCCACAGGCAAAACCCACGATGCTGCAGCTATGTCACCATAGCGATGTGCTTCCCCGTTATAGTGCTTCACCGTGGCAACATAATGCCTAAAAATCGCCATGCATGGCACTCATGACATGATACTGGCTGTTACTGAGCTGTCTTTTGGTACTTCCAACAGGAAGTACTAAATGATGGTGCAGTAGCAACGGTGTCATAGCAGCATATGTAGATGCGCCTGGAGAGGAGAAATTACTTGCTCAAGGTCACCCAGTGGGACAGCGGCAGTTCTAAGAACAGAGTTCAAGTCGTCTGAATCCCAGTTGGTTGCTTTATGTATTAGTCTTCACTTTAAGCATTAGTCTATCCTACCTAAGCCCTTTCTGCTACACAATCATCAGAATGTATAACTCAGCCACACACTATGTATACAACTGTATCAAACCTTTTCAGAAATTGTCCTCTTGTTAGTTCAGAACTAGTGCAGCTCCATGACTGTTGGCAACACCATACATTGTGTTCTCCTCTGAGTAGTTCTACACAACACAGTAGGGAAATGCTTATTTCTGCCTCAAAAGGGTAGCAGCTATATCAGCTAGGGCTGTGTGAAATTTCAATGGCCGTTTCATTTTGACACTCTTTTGACTCATTTCAGGGTCAAAACACCAAAATCAAAATGAAACAAAGGCCATTGAAATAGTCTTGAAACAAAACAAGTCTATTTGAAACATTTCGAAAGTCGAAACATTTCAACCATAGCACTGGGGATGGGAAGTCAGTCCAGCTGAGCTGACTTCCCATCCCTGGTGCAAAATCTGTCAGGGGGCGGGAAGGCATCCCAGCATGGTTGCTTTGGCATCCCCCATGCTAGATTGCGCGGGGGGTGGGGAAGCAGCCCAGCTCAGCTGCCTCACCATCCCCCTCACTCGATCATGTGGAAAGCAGCCCAGCTGGGCTGCCTTGCCGTCCCCTGTACTAGATTGTGCAGGGGGCGGGAAAGCAGTCCAGCTGGGCTGCTTCTCCATCCCTGGTGTGATCTAGCATGGGGAATGGTGAGGCAGCCCAGCTGGGCTGCCTTCCCACCCGTGGAGCAATCTGGGAAGTCAGCTCAGCTGGGCTGAGTTTCCTTCCCCAGCCCCATGGTCCAGTGAAACATTTGAAACAGTGTCAAACCATCTTCACTGTTTTGTGAAACAGTGAGGCTGTTTCTACTCAAAATTATATTAGATGCAAAACACTGTTCCGTCCAGACCTCGAAACTGAAGTTGGAATGGAAAAGTGCCATTTTGCACAGCCCTAATGCCAGCCCACCAGTGCAAGAATTATTGAAATTCAGCATCAGTGAACCCTATGAGAAGAAGAAAGGTAGGGGCTCCGTGAAAGATGACTATGATCCATCATAAGTATGTGAATACCCACCCTTACAATTCAGAGGGGTCCACACCTCCATTCAAATTTTTTTAAGGGTCTGCAAGTGAAAAAAGGTTGAAAACCACTGTCCTACATCATATCATACAGCAACCAGTATACGTTTTGCCATTGATTCCAGTGGGGGCACAATCAGGCTTCTTAGGCCCTGCATGCAGGGAAGGTTTTATCCAGTTGACTTGTAAATCTAAAGGCACATCTGTATTTCCTTCATGCCAAGCTAGGGACTGCTGCCAAGAAAAAAGCCCCACTCACTTTTCCGTGCTCTGCCTGAGCCCATCAAGTAGGCTGAATAGATGCCTCAGAGGTGTTGCTAGCCAGTACTGTAACTAGAGCAGGGGAAGCTGGGCACCAGCCTAAGGGACCCAGTAGTCTTTGCCAGAGCAGGAACAGCACTGCATCCAATATGTATCTATGGGGTGAGCAGAATGGGGAGTGAACAGGGCACCAGGATCAGTTCTCTGGGAGCCTGATTATGGGGATGCTGGCTCTGGAGCAGTCCACCTCCCTGGTCTACAGTAGTTGGCATAAACCTTTGCCCTGGGCACTCAGTGAGCTTGCTACACCTCTGTTCCAAGCACATGCCCCAGTGCTGCCCTCATGATCTTTGTCTCAGGGACTGTTTTCATGTTTCCTCTGTTCCACCTATTCCTCCTAGTTGTTGGGCTCAGATGAAGGCTAAGGAGGAACAAGTGGGTCAGACTTGTTTCTAAAGTGGTGGTCCCAGGTTTCGCAGGAAAGCAGTATTGACCTGACTTGTATTTACTAAGAAAATCTTTACAACCATTATGTGGGGAAAAAACCAAAAAAACAACCAAACATACAAAAAAAAGCAGAAAAGGGCTTTGCCCTTCTCAAAATGTAGCGGGAGTCCTGGATACCTATTTGGGGTACAGTAGAAATAGATTATACTAAAAGCAAATGTTGTAGATAAGAACTGTGATTTGCTATTTGAAAGTGTTAGCTAATGATGAATTTCACTGGCCTTTGTGATATCAAGATAATTATTTCCAGGAGATAAAATATAGCTGTTGTCCCTCTAACTTCATGTACACAATAAATGAATTGGTACTAGCAAACTAGATGACACCCTTTACTAATGGATAATCCTATAAAATTAACCATTTTACGTAAACATGGCAAAAGACCATCTATCTCTGTGGTGGGAGAGGTAAAGTTGGGTCATGCAAGAGTGATGTTTCTCGGTTACTTTGCTTGCTCCTTTTCCTTCTTGTTTTCATTTCATCCATGCTCTTCTGCTCACAATTGAAATCAATCATTCCCAGATCTCCTTTGATGCACTTTTTTCCTGCTGTTTGGGAAGAGTTTGCCTGTTTTTCATTTTGTTCTTTTAATCTGTTCACAAGGATTAGGGTTTGCATTTGATTACTTCAAATTCTACATCCCAAAGATTCTGTGGTCTAGGGATTGAAGTATTGTACTAGGAGCCAGACATGCCTAAATCCTAATTCCATCTCTGCCATTGACTCATTGTACAGTTATGGACAAGGCACTTAACCTCTCCATGCCCTATCTGTAAAATGCAGTTAATAATACTTAATGTCTCCACATCTCTTTGAAAATGTAAAGTGCTATGTGATTACTAAGTATTTTTATTGTTTCCCTGGTGGAAAGCCTTAATGCATTTGTATTAACAATTCACGTTAATGCACTTTTTGGAATATTCTTTTGTTAATAAAATGAACATGTTGCAAAATAAAAGTACACTTCACTGAAATCAGATGTGGTGAAACATGCTGACAAAAGTCAGGAAATTCAAGTTACAGCTGACAATAAATCTCACAGTGAGCTGCAGCTTTGACTTTGATTTAAAATTCTGTGGGAAGGCATTATAAAGTGGGGAGGACAGGTGTAATGTGCTTGTGATAGCCTGCACAGTTGAGGAAATGCACAGCAGTGTTATATCCTAGTTGGAATTTCCTAAACAACTAAAGGCTTCATGCCCAGGCATCCTGTATTGCTGTAGCCAAGTTGAACAGAATCAAAGGTACATATAACTGAGATCAGGGCATTATGCACCAGGATAAGACAGAACCTCCTAGCCAATTGGACCTAAGACTCAGGTACCAATTGGACCAATTGGACTCAGGTGCTTCTGTGTAGGAGCTTGAGTGTTGGTGAGGTAGCTAAGGATGTGTACATATGTACTAAGTTGATGTAAAATAAAGCAACTTAACTAAGTTGACTTAACTTAAGCCACATCAGAGTGTATACACATACAGCTCCTTGACATGGTGGCAGCTATCTTGAGCTAAGTTGACTTAACTAATGCAACTGAAGATAACACACATTGGAGGTGTATTACTTTGCACCACATTTAAGTCGACTCTGTTCCCTATATGCGTGTACTCTCTGACAGCTGAGTCGACTTAACTGTCGGAAAACTAGTAGTTATGTATGCGCCCCAATAGCCTGAGCCACTAATTGTGGTTGTGCACCTTTACCAAAGGTTGCATTGTAGCTGCAAATTTCTGTTGGATGCACTTCTCCAGGAAAGACTCCAACTGTATTAGTGCTGTGGACCACTGCCACTACTCTGAGGTATTTTGTGCAAACAGTATCACAACGTGAAAGAGGTCTCTTGCAGGAAGAGAATGGCTGTCTGCTTTCTATTCACTGACAGATAGAAATCATCTATCAGCATCACTGAAAAGGTTTCATTTATGTGTCCCAGCCTTGAAACCAGATTTAGCCAGATCTAGAAAATTAGCTTCAATTAGAATAGCATGACCTTTGGCTAACTTCTCTGTGAGCTTGCTCAGTGATGCACTCTTTGAGACTGGATGATAATTAGAAACAAAAGCATCAAGAGTAGGTTTATTCACTTCTGGTCAGGCTTCTACATGTTTGAAGGAGGAAAGGAAGATTTCTTCCTTGAAGGAAGCATTTTGATGAAGAATGTCATCAGGTGCTCAGGACTCTCGTTTATATACCAGGAAAGATTTGGATTGGACAAACATAAAAATGCTGGGCTTATCATGAAGGTGGGGGGGAAAGAATTAAAAAAGTAATAATGTTCACTGCTGCTCCTGCATCTTGTCTGACAGATGCTTTCTGGAACAGTCACATTGCAGCTTTCAGGCCAAAACAATAGTTTTTCATCAGTTTATTATAAACCTTTAGAAGTGAGGTTTTATAATAAGTGCAGTTTCCCCAGCCCCACAGCCTATATGACCAGAATTATATTTATGACTGTAAATATTAGATGCAATTGTTCCCAAAGAGGTTTTCAGGCCATTACTGTCTATAAAGGAAAATACAAAATATGCCTTTAAAAAATAATTAATGGCAGATACTGATCTCTCTGATCATATCTCTTTTCTGCCTTGGCACAAACTGATTGATCTTAGAAGAGAGAGTTTACAAGGAATGATTGTGTATTCTGCTTATAATGTTTATTCTGATTTTACAAGGACAGTGCCTGTAAAGAGAATTTGGAAGAAGCAAAATGAAGTGTTTGCAGTTTCTTTACTGCAGGCCAGGCCATTTACTGTATATTTGTTTTTAAGGACTTCTCCCTCAAGAGTTTGGCAAATACTTACAATACACTTCTGTTCTTCAGGTAAAGAAACAAAAGAAGTTTTGTCACCTGAAACTAGAAGATGAATTGCATTCATTAGAACAGATACTTTTAGCGAAATATTTTGGCTTTGTCTCCTGCTAGATTTTAGAACACGTTTTGATATTCAGTCTTCAAAACATGGCTTCATTTAAAATCATGATTGTACAGATACTTAGGCTGGTACATGCACCACCCTGAAGGAGCTCAAGGAGAGAAAATTTAACTAATAGTGATTCTTTTGGTCCTGCAGATCTCTCTCAGAAAGGCAGAATTAGAGGCACTGCAAGAGGGGTACTGGACATGGCTTCCAAATATGTGTTGAACTTAAATCCATGGAAAATATTTCAGGGACTCTGTTCTAGTGTCCAAAGACAGTCCTGTCTTTATGTTCTCAAAATCTCCTCGCTTTTGCTGGCACAGACAGTTTACTTGATTTGCTGGAGTTGGTTTCCCCTTTTGCTGTCTATGTTATATGATCCTTTCAAAGTGATTATAATTAGTTTTTAGTAGTAATCAACATTTTTTTTCTTTTACTAGCTGTTTTTGAGAGAGCTTGCTACGAGAGTGCTTCTTGTTTACTTCATCCAGCCGGGCATTTGTTTGCCTTCATAATCTCTCATGATTTCCTTTTGTTTGTGCTTGGCCTGATGGTTGTTACTCCTTACAGAAAACATTACTGCATAACCATCTATTCTTTCCTCATCAGTCCCTTCTTTTTGACTCATTTCAGTAGAGCTTTTCTCCCAGCATGAACTGGCTACTTCAGTAACTGATTCTGAATGGCTGATTTACAGCAGAAAGCAGCCGCTCTTTAAGCATTGTGCCTGCCGCGTCTCAAAATTAGTGGTATTGACAACAGCAGCAGTATTTGTCGATAAATTAATATCTAAGATATGTGATAAGAGAGGTGCCATCTTTTCACAAGGGCCAGATGAGCGTTGACATAGACCAATACTTGATGAAACAGAGCATACAGCAATCAAAATTCCAGTTCTATAATTCAGTGGAGCTGGAAACCTCTTACTGACTACTTGATCTTAGTCTAGGAATCCAGAGAACAAGTGGGGCTGTATGGAACTTCATGGCTAGTGAGAAGAGAAAAGTTTGAAGGGATTTAGGCATTTGGCTTTATTCAAATACATGCTCTAAGCAACCCAGAAAGGCAGAGGCCACAAAAGTAGAAAAACTATTAAAAACAAAAGCTTAAGAAAGAAGATTTGTGTTCTTACTTTGTTCAAATCTGTTTGACCACTTTTCTTTTCTGGGATGGTGCAGGTGGGGTGCAAAAATAGATCTGTTAGTCAGTGACTAGGGAGACATGCTACAGAAGTGGATCTTGCGTCTCAGTGTAAATGCTGACTTATAGCAGTGGATAAGCTGGATGGAAAAATAAGTTTGTCTTTTAACAAAAGCCCATGAGACAACAAACATAATATTGTGAAAACAAAGTTTGTTTTTCAAGGTCTACGGGACACATTGCACATGAGCTTTTTGAACGCCTTCTCATTTTTCTTCTTCCAAGCAAATTGAGTCACAGGGACATTTGTTTAGTGACATGTATTAATTGACTTATCTCTTTATCTCAGATACTGCTTGTAGGAATGGCCCCTTAATATTTTGTTCTGGAGACTCATGATCTGTTTTGCAAGAACTGATCATGGAATGATAGTAGTTAAGTATAATGATCCTTGAGATGGTGGGGAAGACAAAAAGGGGGCTGGGTTTGTACTTGTAGGAAGCAAGCTTTGAAGGATGTTAGGGCTAGATCCACAGCAGGGATATAACTTCTCCTGCAGGTAAGATCTACACAATTCTATATAGGTGGTGTCTAAATCTGTAGGCACCTTGGGCTAAATCCTACTTCACCACTAAAATATCACCAACTTAGTCTGTGATTTTTTTTCCAGACTGCAAAATAGTCTAGTGGTTACAGAACCAATCTCAGGAAAAGCAATAGGCTTTCAGCCTGTGGGGACTCAATTCCTTGTTTCCCACTTCCCAGGCGAATGCCCTTACCACAAGGCTATAGGTACCCTTCACCTCTACTGCTGAAACAGGCCCAGTGCCAAGCCAAAATTGCAAAGTTCATAGAGCCAGAAAGGGAACAAGACAGAAGAAATGTGAATCTGTAGCCCAGTGAAGAGGACACTCCTCTATAAAGTATTTTTAGATGTTGCATACCGAAGTGGAGACACCTATGAAAACAAAACTATATCTTTAAAAAAAATCCAATCTTGATTTAATAGTTTCTAATGATGAAAAATTCAACACAACCTTTGGTGATCTGTTTTAATGTTCCATTGTTAAAGTTAGTACTTTATTTGTAGTCTGAACTAGTCTTGGTTTGACATCCAGCCACAGGCTCTTTTTTATGGCATTGTCTGCTAGATGGGAGATCCCTTCTACTGTCAAACTGCTGTTCCCCATATAGATACTTATTGGCCTTGTCTATATTCAGCTGTCTAACATCAACAGAAGTGCTGATGACAGACAGCAGCTGCCACTACCGAGATTCTAGAGATGCCATTTGCTTTGGGTGGCTCCTCATGGGTCCACTCAACAGCTGTGCTCCCAGAGCAGAGTGCACATGACGAATTTGCCAACTGATGAATAGACTGCAGTCAGCCAAAGAGCAGGTAGGCTTATATGCGCCTTCAGCTGGCTGCCAGGTGGCAGCAGAAGCCTTCCTCCAGTCTGCTGAAATGGAGCAGTTCTGAAGGCTTTGAGTTTGCATTACTGCTGCTGAAGAATTTTCTTTTGTAGATGGCAGACCCTCGTCAAATCACTCTTGGATTTTCTCTTTATTAACTAAATAGTTAAATAGGTTAAGTGCCTTGAATTTTCCACTAAAAGGCAGGTTTTCTAAGCGTTTAGCCATTGTTGTTGCTCTTTTGTGAACCATCTTCAATTTTTTTACTTTATCTAAGAATCCTTCTTGAATCTTGGATGCCAAAATTGGACATGGTATTTCATATAGAAGCAATGACACCTGTGTCAAGTGTATAGACTATATAACTTACCCCACTCCTAGTGGATACCCAGATTTTACATCCAATAATTCCATTTACCCTTAATTTGGAGCATTGCACTGGGAGCCCAAAGTCTGCAAGTAATCCTCTATCACTCGCAAATCCTTTTCAGTCAGTGCTTCTCAGGATAGGATCCCCCACCCTGGATGTATTACCTAGATTGTTTGTTACAAGATATATGCATTTACATACATTGCTTTACCTGTGTGCAGATGAAGGACTGATGGAGTGATCCAGAAAGCTTTGCATCAGTAACCTGTCTTTTCCCCACTAATATTTACCACATCTCTACAATTCTTGTATCAGCTGCAAACTTAATCAGTAATTACCCTATTTACTCATATGCCCCAAATAAGACACACGCTTGCTTTGGGGCAAAATGAAAATAAAAGATTTTTTCCCAGAAACTTCCCTGTCACAGCAATGGGCTCACTGTGCCTGAATCCTGGCCTCATGAAGCAGGGGCTGTGCCCATTTATCAGTATCACTCACTCTCCCCCCCTGCAGTTCCCCAGTTTAGCATTCTCACAGCTGCTGCTGAATTGCAACGAGAAACTGAGCACAGTAAAGCCCAGTCCCCAGCAGCCTTTCCAGCATCCCTAGTCTTCCATTCCTCACTTAAGATACATACCGCAATTTTGGATGACTCTTTTTTTTAAAACAGTACAGTAGGTATGCAAGTGCATACTATTTGGGTTTCTTCTGGTCTGCTACTAAAAATGTCACATGGTGCTAGGTCTCCACACAAGTGTAGCTGCTTGAGGACAATCCTTTACATGCAGTCACATTTTAAGAATTAATCAATTGAAAATGTTCTACCTGGACTTGATATGCTTTCAGTTTCATAATCAAAATGTGGTACAAAATGAAATGCCTTACAGAAATCTATTTTATCAACACTTACTTTTGCCAGCTACGTTTATAAGATCATGTAAAAGATATAAAGTTAGTTTGACATCATTTCCTCATTAAATGCATGTCGAATGCCATTAATTATATTAGATTTTAATAATTTATTAATCAAGTCCTGTGTCATTCATTCCATTATTTTGCCCATGTTTGAGGTTAAGCTGATGAACCTACAATTGTCTGTGTCACTCTGTTTATACATTTAAATACCAGCATAACATTGTCTTTCTTCCAGTCTTACTAGGGACTGTGTTCCAAGATTTATTGAAAATCTGTGTTACAGCTGTAAAAAAATCTGTTACACGGTAATTTTGGGCAGCTCCTGGAGCTCATAAACCCTGGATAGTCCACACATTAGCACCTTAAAGTGGTTTTGAACAATTTGCTATGCAGCTCAAAGTTATGCCACTCCAGGATAGGATTATCTCTCATCTGCACTACCCAGCTCCTGTTCCATTATGGTGTGGCCACTCCCCACATATGTGCCCTACAAGCTGAAGTCCTCCAGTGTCCCAGGATCTCTCCCACCCTCACCTGTACAAAGGGTAGAAGACAGTCCTGGCTCATCAGCTCTCTAGTGACAACTCACAGCTACAGCTTCTGGTCTTGTCCCTGCTCACCTGGCCTCTAGTGGCAAGTCACAGCTGTGCAGGTGGGGGCCAGTCAAAGAAGGTTGCTAGACTAAGGGTGTGACTGTGCCAAACTCCAAGATTTTAGTAACATTGGTCAACATTTGTGCGGCTCACAGTGTAAGGTGTAACAAGGTCTATGAACCTCCTCATCCAGCTCTTTTAAAATTCTTCAGAGAGGGTTATCTAGACCTAGTGATCCAGTTTTAATAGTTGAAAAGTTGTTAACATTCTCCTGAAAAAGGTAATGCAGCATGTGATCGATTGCTTTTTAAGCAAGAGTGTCTTTGCTTTGTGCAAGTTGCTGTAGGGTATGATCAAACTCCCTTTTCAACCTCCAGGCCCTCTTGAATTTATAATTTTCAAAGTTCTAGTTAAACTTGAACGTTTATGTGCCAAGGAAGAGAAGGTAGAGGGAGCCATAAGCAACTCATGGAATAGCAAGGCTTAATATGGACTGGAGAAAGAAACAGATTAAAAAGCAAAGGCCATGAGAACATGAGCAGGAGCAGAAAGAGGGGAAAATAAAGTCTAATGAAAAGAAAATAATACAACATAAGACATCTGTTAATTTTGACACTCTAGCTTTGGGTCAGTGCTTTTTGTTCCCTAACTCATGCCCCTCCCCACCCCTTTAGTTTGAGTCATTCTGTTGTTTTAATTAAATAAAATTTAAAATTTCAGGAAGAAAAAGGCCTTTATAGACTTGTATTGTGTCAATCCAGTGAGAGTTCACAGAACTTTAATTCCAAGAGATCTGTGCATTTCTAGTAACATTATGCTCTTAAACAGTGACACTGGGTTCTGTAATAGTGATGGTTGCATTTCAGTTGGTTATTCCTATAAGTTTTGTTAATTTTTATTAAATGTTTTGAGATGCTTTGGGGTGAAAATGGATGAATTAATTTAAGAAGTAGTTGTATTTAACTTATTACTGTAGTGAATTTCAAAAGGGAAATGCTGGATTTGTTTGTTTTTGCTTTTGGCTAAATCCAAACTTGAAATATGGCTTTGACTTTACAGGAGTGCCAAAAAATTGGCATTCAAACTGTTGTAGGACTAACACAGTTTTACAGTGAAGTGAATTAGGACAATTGCAGCAAACTCAAGTTGTCTGCAGCAATTTTTTTCCCTTGAAAATATTCCAGGGTAGAACAATGTGAAACAATGACAATATAATTGGCTTTTAATGGGCTGATTTCAAATTTGAAATATTAGTAATCAAGGGTCGAAATGGAAAAGAAAAGAAAATATTGGTTCTCTTCCAAGCATTAGCTGAAACCAACGTAACACTAAGATGAGATAATAAAAGGAGTCTCCATTCACGGTAGATAACTTCCATAATATGACCTCCCAGAGGTATAACAAGCTCTTTTGGGGCCAGGGAAGAGCAGGGTGCTAAGGCACAGTCTTACTCCCTGGACTCTGGCAGTGGTTGCTGCTGTGGGGTTGGCTCAGGCTACTGCAGTTGAAGCATGGGCTTCCTGCGCACCATCTGCTGCAGCTCCATGTGTGGGCTTTCTGGGGTCCACCAGACTGGCAGCCCCTCAAAATCATTGCCCTGGGCTGGTGCCCTATTTACTTTCCCTCTGCCCCAGAACCTACTGTGGCCATTCTTCTTACTTTATTATTAAATTACTTTCCTGTTACCTTATTGTTTATAGTAGTTTATCTTAGACATATCTGAGTGCTTAGAATTTTGACCACAAAAATACAACCTCCAAAAAAGTACAGAGTGTTTTTGAGGAACAAAGGGGATTTTTCAAAAGGTGTTAGATAAATCATCCTTACTGCTTATCCTTCCCTTGATAGTACCAGCTACTCCAAAAACACATTTTGTAGCACAACATAAGTCTTGACATTCAGGGATAAATGCAGTGCTAGTTTCTAATACATCTCAGTGTAGTAAAAAGAGGAAGAAACCAATTTTTCGCTACTGAATACATAGACTATGTTACTTGGAGTCAACTCATTTTCTTCTGAGAACATTATATAAAAGCAAAATCAAGGGCAATTGCCTTATTGATAAGGCTGTTTACTATGTAACTTGTGTCCATTGGTATTGGTATGAATCATTTATAGAATCTTTAAAAATATTTCACAATAGTGAAGATTTACTGTAGGGTTCAGCTAGTCAGATCAGATCTACATTCAGTTGGACACAGCTAACTAAATTAAAAATCATGGTTATTGGAAGGGAACTTCTCTGCAGCTTGTGAATTATAAATTTTTCTCTATAAAATGCATGTAACTATACATATAGCAGTTTGGTAAGTTGTCTTGTCATATAGACATAGTTACATAAACACAGATCTTCGAGGATATAATTTGTCCTTTATGTTTAACCCAGTAGATTATTCTGCAACCTCTTTTTTATTTACTCTTTTGCACTGAATATTATGCTTATACAAAATATTTAGGTTTACATTGAGAAAATGAAATCCTTTATCCACAGGAATGTTAGTGATACTTTCTCTTCTCCTACTGTTATTGTCCTTATATGTTATGTTTCGAATGTTAGTGTAATCAATAACCTGCTGTCTGGTATAGGTACTGTTGTGGCAAACACTTTGCAAACACATAGTGAGACATATGTTTTCGGAAGAGACTGCATGCTGTTTTAATCCAAATAAAGCTAACTGTTGCATCTGTGAGTGGCAGTTATGCTACAATAAGTACTTTCTTGCTACTTTGTAATAGTTTGTTAAGCAGAACCACTGACTCAACACTTGCAGAGGTGGTTAGTTGCTCCAGAGCTATGCAACATCTGTTCTGCCAGGAAATGCTAAAGGCTCTGATGATTGAAGTCATTATTATATACCATAGAGATGGTTTTGCTCTTTTGTTAAAATCTCAAAATGGTCCTAGTAATCCCATCACACACATAATTTAAAATAATTCAGACATTAGAAAGAGGAATGATCTTTTTCTATTATTTGTATATTTTCTCTTAACTATTGAAAAGGCTCCTAATATTCCCAGATAGTTTGTTAGTAAAACAAGTATTTTGTTATTTTTCCTGCAAAGCATGGCCTTCCTCTAACCTGATTTTATTTTATTTTTTTCAGGTTTTGTGGATTTAACACTCCATGATCAGGTCCATCTACTGGAATGTGCCTGGTTAGAGATACTCATGATTGGCTTAGTCTGGCGTTCAATGGAACATCCAGGAAAGCTCTTATTTGCACCTAATCTATTACTAGACAGGTTAGTTTGATTATTAGTAGTATGATTTAAATCAAGGCTGTCCAACTTTTGAGCAGCTGTGGGTTGCCCCTGCCCCCATTGCCACCACCCCTGTGGTTTGCAGTGCCTTGTCCCTTTAGGGCAAGAATAAAAAATGGAAGCTGGAGCAGGGTGGCAGGGGGAGGGGGGGAGCCTGGAGACCCCAGTGGCCTGAAGGGAAGGAGGAGGCAACAGCGGCAGCAGCAGCAGGTGGGAAGGGTGTGGGCCGGGGGGGAGTGGTGCCCAGGGGGGAAGTTCAGAGAGCAGAAGAAGTAGAAGTGGGCTGGAGCCTGCAGGCTATAAGTTACCACTCAAGTGCTTTATGCAACCTGTAGGCTGCCAGTTGGACAGACCAGATTTATATGAATGTATGTCTCCTATCACTACTGTCATTTTAGTTTTCAGCCATCATATCACATGCCATAAATGCAGCAAGACTGCCTTAGTTAATATGATAAGGTGGACTTTGTTTTTGCCTACCATACAGAGTTTGGCTGCCATGTCTCTTTTGGCAAATGGAATGAAAAAATCATCCTGTAGTTGATGTAACTAGCCTGGCAAAACCCTTGGGTGTGAATGCATGTATGCCAATGAAAGAAGGCTTCTAATGACTTGGTTTATGTAATTAAGGGAAATGGAATTAGCAGAGGGGCCCCATCTGCATATGTCTCCACTAGGGTCTCTCTGCCAGCATGGCTATGGTGCACTGCTAGAGCAGGAGAGACATTATAATGTAGACAAGCCCTTCTGAAGAAGAATAGAGGTGGCGCAGGAAGTGGGGCTCCTGATTTAATAGGTAGCACTCTTGCCTCGGAGATACTGTGCTGCTACAAGGTGCTCTGCTGCTGGCTATGCTTTTGTTCAAGGGGAGATGGAAAGCTGAGGTACTTCCTTTTTACAGTAGAAAAAAACCTCATTGATGTTTTTGCAAAAGTAGGGGCATTAACTCAAGTCCTAACCAGATTCTATTTTAGTTAAGTATTTCTACCTACCTAAAATCCTCCCATATGTTTTCAGTTTGGAGTAGTTGATTCAAACAGCCAGTCAGATCTGTGGGTCACTTGTGGCAGAATATTTATTGGATAAAGTCTTATTTATTTACACAGAATTTACAATGTCCCATTTTCCTGAACACAGAAGATAGCAAGCAACCATCAGTTTCTTTGGTTGTGGCACAAAACTGTTTTCAGCTGGCACCCCCGTGGAAGGAGGGGGAGAAGTGGTGGGTTGGGAACTGTCTTTAGGTGTTTCTTAGAGCTGTGTCACCAACTGAGTTTTTTTCCAGGCAATCTCACATTCTTGCAAGTCTTTCTTTCTCTCTCTCTCTCTGGGTCCTTCTGCTTGTTTCTTTATTTCCTAGACTGCAGATAGGCCAAACAATTATACTGCTATAAAGGGAGGGGAGGAGTTATTATTCATAAGGTTCCATCAGTTGATCCCTGGTAATTTTTTTTTCTACCTGCTCCTACCCAACAGAAGGCAGGGCAGGGTGGTGCCTTAGGATGGCTGTACACAAGCATAGAACCTGCTCCAATTACAGTGCATCAGAACAGACTTGATTAATCAGGTCTGCTTAGGGGACCTCAGTAGGGTTGGGAGGGACCTCAAGAGGTCACCCAGTCCAGGCGCCTACTCAAATCCTTGACTAAACTGTCTTAGTCAAGTGCTTATCTAACCTGCTCTGAAAAACATCTAAGGATGGAGATGGACCCAAGACAGACCCCTCAAAAAGCCCAAGCCTGAATTGATTCAATCCTTGTAGTTTGTCTAACCTGCATAGATTTAACTGATTTGCAAGTGATTAGACATTCACTTTTGATCCTGGAACTGCAGCCACATGCCTGCAGTGGCTCAGACTAGAAGCTGGGGGTGCTAGAACAAGCCCTCCCTTCTGTTCAGCAGCAGCCACAAGGCTGAAGGGAAGCTGAGCTTGGGTGTGTGTGTGGGGGTGGGGGGGTGGCCAGACTCTGGCAGGTCACTGAGTATGATTGGGGAGGGGTTTAAACCTCTACCCTGCCTGCAGGGACCACAGCCAGGGTGCACCTGGAGGGGAAAGGTGGAAGCAGCCCTTGCCAGGCTTGCCCCCAAGATGGGGGCACGGCCAGACACCAGCCATGGCAGCGCCTCAGGTGAAGCAGGGGCAGGGAGGGGGATTAAACTCCCCTGTCTCTCCTCTCTCCCATGGGCACAGGGATCCCAGCCAGAGTCTACTCGGCTTTCTGCCCTGCTGGTCACTTCCACAGTAGTGGGCATGGCCATAGTTGGCCAGCATGACGTCACCATCCACCTGCTTTTCCCAGCACTAGGGCTGGGCCACAGGGGCAGGGCACTTCCTAGCCAAATACAGCTCATGCTGGGGCTGCAGGAGCTGTAAGCCTAGATTGCTCCTGGTTCCCATGCCCAGGCTGGGTTGGAACTGCAGCCAGCTGGGAAGGGCTCTGCCTCCACAACACAGCTTGCCTGGCCTGGCCTGGCCCCTGTGTGCCTGCTCTCAGCAGTGCCCACAGCCCTTCTCAACTGGCTGTGGCTCTGTGACAGGCCGGCCCAGTGTGCATGGGCAGCAGGTGGCCGAGCAGCAGCATGGTGGTGATGCCGCTGTGGGCAGATACCTTGGCAGCTGAACTGACCATGACCATGTAGGTTAAGTCCATTGTGCCTGTGGCTACTTGGACCAACTTGGAGGTTCCTGGCAGCTGCCCACCATGGGGGCTTGTGTGCCCAGAGGCACTGCTGCTGTGCCTCCTGCATGGTGCTTGCTCAGCTACAGACAGATAAACAAGCACTGTGGTGGGGGTGTGGTGACAGCTGTTGGCACACGAGCCCTTATGGCAGGTTTGGGCCTGCCAGTGTCTCCAAGCCAGCCTAGGCAGCTGTGGGCCTAATGGACTCATCCTGCATGGCCAACCTGGCTGTCCGGGCACCCATCCACAGCTGCGGCAGTGTCACCTCTGTGCCACTGCCTGGCCAGCCCTGCTCATGCGTGCCAGGCTGAGCTGTCATGGAACTGCAGCTGGCTGGGGAGAGCTTCCAAAAGGAAGTACTAAAGCATGGCACTATAGCAATGCTGCTGTACAGCAAAGTATAGACACACACTAACTGTCTAAGCAGGCTAATATCTTGTAGAGAACTGTTAGCTCCTTCTCTCCTTCTACCCTAACCATGTACTGCCACTGTGTCTGAGCAATCCCCTTGTAACAGCTGCCCAGTGCTCACCTCAGAGGTATGCAAAGTTGCATGGCCCTGAGCCAGGTGGGACAGGGAGGGAAACAGCGTTGCTAGAAAGGAGCTGCAGATGGGGCAGTGGGGCCAGCGGGAATCAGGTTGGGGGTGGGGGTTGGGAGGGAAAGCATGGTGTTGGGTATAGTTTGGGGTGTCAGGGTGTGGAATGAGTAGGAGACCCTTAGGGTGGGGGCATGACAGTGTAAAACCATTGCTGCAGACCTCACACTCTCTTACTTATGGCCCCAATATGATTAAGGCTGGAAAACATTACAATTTTGTTTAATAAGA
Organism: Alligator sinensis; assembly: GCF_000455745.1. Taxonomy (NCBI): domain Eukaryota; kingdom Metazoa; phylum Chordata; order Crocodylia; family Alligatoridae; genus Alligator; species Alligator sinensis. The sequence goes on along the minus strand of NW_005842120.1, from coordinate 1,423,890 downwards.
GTGTTGCCCTCAACAGTAGGCTCTGAAATGCCACATAGAATGATAAGCTTTATTTTCAAATGTAGTTAACTCTACTTTTGGGAAGGAGAAAGAGTATATTAGGATTTTAGAGTATTTTTTATTTATTCTTTCTTGACAGTGAATTGTTACATTTTTTGAATCCATCATTTCCAGGGTTGCAAACTCAATTTTTTTTTTTTACTGACAATCCACAGATTTTTTTAATGACACCCTAACTTTTTTACTATGGTTGGTGTTAAACCCCTAAATTTGAGCCCAGCCCTCCTAACTGCCATGATGTCTGGAAGAAGGGTTACATTTACATGATGTAAAACATATTTCAGTAAAAATGTGTCAGTAAAACAGTTTGGTTGTCAGTAAAAAGTTTGCAGCTTGTCAGTAAAAAAAAAAATCTTGGGGTGGCAACCCTGTTGAATTCTCCCAGGATAACCAGGCCATGCAACTTGGGAACTTTGCTTAGTTGTTTCAAAAAGCCTTATCCATGTTTTCATCCTGGTTTGGTGCTCTGTAGCAGACACCCACCATGATAACATAGTTCCTGTTCTCTCCTCTGCCCTTCCCTGATTGTACTAGGAATTCTAATTCATGCTTATTCCCTTTGCCTCTTGCATTGCTGTATAAATATTTTAGATAAATAATCAATTGCCCTCATTTTTTTCTGAAATCATTGTTAAGACTTCATGTATTGCTTCCTCTTACCTGGTTTTTATTCAGATCCCTCGGCTCTGCTTTTGGATTTTTTTGTCCATCCCCAGTAAACCCAGTTTAAAGTCCTTCTGAATACAAGCTTGCATGCAAAA
>NW_005842120.1:1398390-1423059 GCF_000455745.1 Alligator sinensis | reverse complement strand
TCTGTATCTGTCCCCATCTCTTCTCATTAGTTTTTCTTCCTGGAAGATCACCCAGTATGCAAAGAAGCCAAATTCTTGCTGGTGATACCATCTGCACAGCCATGTGTTGATCTCCATGATGTATTTGCTCATGCGTGGGCCTTTATCCTTGACAGGAAAGGTTGATGAGAACACAATTGAGCCCCTGTTCACTTTACCAATGCACACAGAAACCTTTGGTTACTTTTGATTTGATTTGTTAAACTGTGTTTTGCTTTTAGTGTTAAAATGCTGTGTAGTACTTTTGTGTCCAGGTAAATAGTTGCCAGTTCCACCTCAGAGATGGCTAATTTTCAACTCTTAAAAAATACTATCCAAGGCTGTAATATCCAAGATTGTGTCCATAATTTTCTAGTCTGGTGGCAGGAATTTCTGGTGGTACTTAGCACCCAGCATTACCAAGTATTATGGCAGCTGCCTGGAGGCATGACCTAGCACTGATAGAAAACTTAAGTTATTTTGCAGAGTTAGAGGTAAGTGCTGTCAAAGTGGAGGATTTGCCACTTTGGAATGGCTTTGATTTTCATAGATATAGTGATTCATAGAAAAGTAGGGCTGGAAGGGACCTCCAGAGGTCTTCCAACCCCCTACTTGAGGCAGAATAATTGCTATCCCAAACCATCCCATACAAATCTCCATCTAACCTATTACTAAACTACACAATCAACTCGTGTTGCAGCAACAAAGCATAGCCCCCTGAGCCCAGTCAGAGCAGCTGTGGGCTGGCAGGCTGACCCATGGTTCCCCCTGCCAGCCAGGGCAGATTCTTTGACCTGGCTCAACGTGCTGCAGTCCCGGGTGCGCATTCAGATGGCGTGGCTGGAAGCAATAAACTCTAGTGCAAGCTCCGAAGTTTATTGCTCCACCCTAATTGCATGTGTAGACAAGCTCAGTGGCAGTCAGTCTGCCTGCAGGGGTTGTTAAAATGCATCTGAGAGATCCATGTATTGAAATTTTTCTGGCAGGAATGGAGTTGTGCTGGCAAAACTTTTAGTGCAGGTTAGGGTCAAGATCCTGCTCCAGCTCTTTCAAGGTCATCTGGTTGTACAGAACAGCCCAACAGCTAATTTAATCAGTGATTTAAGAACTTGCCAAAGACGAGGGAATTTTTAGGTAGCATAGAGCTGCTTCAGTGTCTCCTGCATCATCGTTCTGCTGATTCCTGGTACAGGAGGCATGTGGATGCTTCACAGAGTCTCTAGAAGTATGCAAACTCTGTTGCTGGAATATTGACTCCTACAGCTGTGCAAACCCTGTCTGCTAGAATGTCTTCTGGAGGACTGTGGGCAGTTGACATAATTAAAGCATCTTGCAGGATATACAAATTTGTGCCAGGAGTCTCAGCTGTAAAATGCATTAATGCCTTCAGTTTTTCTCCTTACTTCTGTCATCTTCACTGGACTGAAGCACTTGGACCAAGAATTGCCAGGGAAGAAAAGACCAGTGGCTTGGCAAATCCAGTATCCTGCATTTTCAAGTGTCTCATAGTTGATACTTTAAAAAGAGACCTATTTGTCCAATACCATTCTGTGAAAGCAGGAAATGTCTTCTCAAGTTCGGCCAGTAATCATTTCATCTGTTGAAGCGTGAGGATTGACAGCTTTTAAAATTTTTGTTTTGTAAGTGTAGTGAAGGCAATCGTTTCTTTTACGTGAATGAAAGCAGTCATGGAAACCTTGAGTATCAAAGGAATTTTTGGAAAAAATTATAATGAGCAGAAATTGGTCAGCTGGAAGAGAAAGTTTTTAAATCTAGAATAATCATTATTGTTAGCATTATAAAAGTCTCAAAAAATACATTAAAAAAATCTTGCTAATCAGGCTGTCTCAATAATTTTCTGTCAATACACTCCCCAGGTTTATTATATGCTGCATAATGAATTATTTGCTGAAGCCAATTGTTTTATTCCTTTGGAGCAGGATAGCCCTGCAAATTGAAAGAAATGGTACCTTTCTTTTGATCCAAATATTTGGTGCAAAATCAAAGGATTAGTACTGTTCAGATTGCAAAAAGAAAGCTTTGTTCTTTGCATTTTTAGCAGCAGCCAAGTATAACTGCTAATGTATAATAGTAGAACTAATAGGAAAGAGGACAGGAAAGATATATTTATTGCCTGGGGAAAAGCCCTATTCTACCTAAGTCTTCATTGGAGCACATGATCTATGAGCTTTGGAACTAGTAAATGGATGAAATATTTTCTTTGCACAAACCAGGAATTTATCTGTTTGCTTAAACCTAGCTCTACACCAGTGCTTATTCTGGACAAAAAATCAAAAGAACAGAATTAAATTTTAAATATGTCTTTTTTTCAGTCTTTGCACAGTTTGAATAAAATTTACTACTTTAGGAAAGTAAATATAGTATATTATTGGAAAATAGAACATAAATCTTCCAAGGACCCATCTGTGCCACATTTCATATTTCAGGTTCTAAGAAAATTGCTGAGAAAAATTGCAAAATAGAGAGCAAAGCCAAAGTACTTTTTATCCTCCCTTCAGGAAAGGGGAGGATCTGAGAGGAAACATTAAAAAAGGCCGTGTCTGCCTTGACAGGTAAAAATCCCGAGGCTGTTTCTTTGGATGGCATGGTCATTTCCCACAGCTCTCACTCCCAGAAGCTAGGTCACTGGCCAGTGTAAAGGAAATACTTTTATGCAATAGGAACAACACTTTATTTTTGGTGACGGAATGCCAATATACTTTCAGCTTTAAGAGCAAAACAGGCTCTTTGTACTATTGCTTTTCGACTCCAGACAAATATCTCTTTCTAAAAAGGTAGTATTGCCATTCTTGAACTGTTAATTAAAAGGAAATAAATAAGTTTAAGGAATAAGTAAAATTTTGCTGGTGTAGTTTGTTCTGTTTCGTGCAGGTATTTGCTCAAGTTGCAAAAAAATAAAAAATATGCCATATGTTGTTTGACTTCCAGAGGGCACTCAACCTTTGATTAGGTCTGCTAACCTTATGTAGGGTGGTGACTTGATTTCAAGAATGGTAAAAGGCCAGGAGCACAGGGAAACACACATACGTTTTAAATTTCAGGGTGGGAGTGAGAGCCGTACTATAAATGAACGCTTCTTTTCAGTATCCCTTACACTGCTACTTGAAAGAGATATTCAAAGTGGTTGAAGTCAAGGGATTTGGATCAAGCACTTCAGAAGTTTTACAACAAGGGCTGCTATTAATGGTAATTAATGGAAGATTCAGACTTGTAAGTATTAAAATAATATGGAAGATTAGCACAAGAACTACAATTTTCTGTTGTATCCTGGTTTTCCTTCTTCTCGAGTCATGTGTCCTTTAGAAGTTTCTCTGGGCCCACTACAATTTTTTGTGGGTTCAACAGGACTCTGTCCTTGGTCCTCTTTTCTTCTGTGTCTTTTTCTGGGATACCACTCTGCTGACACAAATTCAGCTACCATCTCTATGCTGATGACTCACAGGTCTAATCTTTACTCCAGACCTGTATCCTTCTGTGCAAAGAGGAGACATCTCCCAACATCTGTCATGTCCTTATATATGTCTGGTCATGCATCAAGCTAGATATGGTTAAAACAGAGCTCGTAACCTCTTTCCATTCCATAGATTCATAGATGCTAGGGTCGGAAGGGAACTCAATAGATCATCGAGTCCGACCCCCTGCATAGGCAGGAAAGAGTTCTGGGTCTAGATGATCCCATCTAGATGCTTATCTAACCTCCTCTTGAAGACCCCCAGGGTAGGGGAGAGCACCACCTCCCTTGGGAGCCCATTCCAGACCTTGGCCACTCTAACTGTGAAGAAGTTCTTCCTAATGTCTAGTCTAAATCTGCTCTCTGCTAGCTTGTGGCCATTATTTCTTGTAACCCCCGGGGGCGCCTTGGTGAATAAAACCTCACCAATTCCCTTCTATGCCCCCGTGATGAACTTATAGGCAGCCACAAGGTCGCCTCTCAACCTTCTCTTGCGGAGGCTGAAGAGGTCCAGGTGCCCCAGTCTCTCCTCATACGGCTTGGCCTGCAAGCCCTTAACCATACGACTGGCCCTTCTCTGGACCCTCTCCAGGTTATCCACATCTCTCTTGAAGTGTGGCGCCCAAAATTGAATGCAGTATTCCAACTGCGGTCTGACCAGTGCCCGATAGAGGGGAAGTATCACCTCCTTGGATCTGTTCATCATGCATCTGCTGATGCACGATAAAGTGCCATTAGCTTTTCTAATGGCTTCGTCACACTGACGACTCATGTTCATCTTGGAGTCCACTAGGACTCCAAGATTCCTTTCCGCTTCTGTGCCTCCAAGCAGGTCATTCCCTAGGCAGTAGGTATGCTGGATATTTTTCCTCCCTAGGTACAGCACTTTGCATTTCTCCTTGTTGAACTGCATTCTGTTGTTTTCTGCCCATTTGTCCAACCTGTCCAGGTCTGCTTGTAGTTGTCTTCTGCCCTTCCCTTGCCTTCCTGTCTACCTTCTTTTTGGGTCACTAGGGACAAAATCCAGTAGCATAACTAAGCGGAGGTACAGAGGTGACTGGGGCTACAGCCAGGGGCATCAACTTAGAGGAGGCATAAAAATAGCAGTCATTGCTGTTGCACTCTTGTCCGCTGCCATCAGTCAGCTGTGGTCACTGCACCCTGTGTGCCACTGCTACCAAATTTGCAGGATTGCCCAGTTACGCCTCTGACGAAATCACTGTCCTGCCTGTCATTCAGCCCTGTAATCTGATGTCATCTTTGGTACTGACTACTCTCTCTAGGTCTTCACAGATTTTTTCTACATAACTTGCCTAGTACAGGGCCTTCCCTGTGCAACCACATAGCTAAGACTCGTGTCCCGGCTCTAATTATCTCATGTCTTGATTACTGCATCTTTGTCTCTGGCCTTGATAAACAAAATCTTGCCCTGCTCATATGTATTCAGAATGCTGCCACACAGCTTCTTTTCCAGCCTACCACTTTGACTGTGTCAGGTTTTTCTTTTCCTTCCTTTGTTGCATTTTCTCCTTCTGCTATATTAAGACCCTTCACATCCAATCCCTTCCCTACCAGTCATCCATCATTCAGTCCTTTTTTGTACTTTTTTCCCACGCTGCCACACCAACAACCCTGAACATATCTGCAAAGTCCTTATTATATAACAAAGTCTTTCTTTTTTCCTTCAAATACCACTTAACAATTTTTCATGTTTCCTTAAAAAAATACAGTCATTTTTTTTTGGTCTTAGTATATAACTATGCCGCCTAAGAGCTGCAGGAACAGCAACAACAATAAATTATTATTTAAAATGACAGCTGGACCGGCTATTTGGGAGAGATGTTAAACAAGCTTTGGGCATTAACATCTTCCCTAAATATACGTTTGCTACAATTGAAGATATTGCCTAAAAATTTTTGCTTCTTGTGTATTCCTTGGATAGCTATAACAATACTATCACATTATGGTGCCTACATGGTTCTTTCTGAATGGTATGCACTAAGAAACAAGTATCTTTTGAACAGGCAAATCCAAAAGATTTTGAAGAGGGAAGTTACTGAGTCCTCCACAGGATATGGCAGATGTTCTTAGCCAAGAAACTGGATATTAAAATCATGGATTGATTGTGGTTTTGAGGGGAAATGTTATATTTGAAACTGAGTGGGAAAATGCAAGAAAATATTTTAGTAGACCTTTGTTTTTTGGTTTTTTTTTTTAAAGGTCCCATTAATTTGAAAATCCTTAGAGGTTAAGAATGTAAAAAATGAGACCACTAGTGATGGGTTAAGGGGCAGAGTGCAGCTGACAAGGCCAGAGATAAAATGTATATAATTACTACTTACGCTTCTGCAGTTTATCTCCTGTCAACCACTGATTGGATTAACCTTTCTGGTAACAGTGGAGATGACCTTTTTTAAAATGAAGAGTGAATTTGCTGAAATGCCAAACCTATTTGCAAATTTAAGAGGTGTACCGATACATTGGTCCCATATCGGATCAGAATCACTATGAAGAAAATTGAGAGTGTCTGCAATCAGCTTTTTTTTGTCTGGTGTGGCTGATAATGTGGCTGATAAATGCCGTGTGCATGCATGCAGCCACAGCACACCCCCACAGAGTGGAGAGCAGCCAGGTCTGGCTGGTAAGTCTGTTGTGGGGGAAGTGATGGAGGAAGGGAAGGGGCATGGGGGGGCAGATCAAGGCCCCCGCTGTGAGGGAGGGAGTGGGAGTGGGGCAGGGGTAGGTGCTGCCCAGCTGGGTAGGGCAGGGCACAGGATGGAGCCAGGGCTTGTCCAGAGGGTGAGGGGAGGTGGCTCCCAGTGCTGCATGCACCCTGGGAAGGCATGGGGGGGAATTTGCCCCCAGATCTGTGCATGGGGGAGGGCAGGCTGTTACTGTGGGTTGGGGCTGGGGGCAGCGCTGAGCTATTCCCAGTGGAGGTGGGGGCTGAGCCAGGCTGCACTTGGGGTGGGCAGCGATGGTGTTGGAGTGGAGTTTGGGGAGGGCTAGAACCACCATTGAATTCACTGTAGTCCCCACTCCCAGTGCCGCCACTGCCTGCCCCAAGCACAGCCTGGTCCAGCCCTGCTTGCCAGAAAGAGCCCAGTTCCTTACCCCAGCCTGCAGTGGCAGCTTGCCCTTCCCTGCATGCAGATGCAGGGGCACAGGTCCCCTAATGCCTCCCTGGGGTGCATGCAACGGTGAGAGCTGCCCTTCCCCTGCGCCCCAGATGAGCTGTGGCTCCATCCTGTGCCCTTCCCTGCCCAGCTGGGCAGCACCTGCCCCAGTCCCAGCCCCAGCACCCACTCCCTCCCTCACCACGGGGGCCATGATCTACCCCCCACACCCCTTCCCCCACAACAGACTTACTAGCCGGTTGCCACTGTCCACGCTGCAGGGCTGAATATTGACTACTGGATCAGTATTGGCTGACATGGCTCATTAAAAATCAGCCATTGGTATCAACTCAAAAAATCTCTATTGGTTCGAAGGAATTTCGATCTATTCAGCAAATACTTTTAGCCAAGAATGGGATGTAGACATTTTTAAAAAATGAAAATATTTCATTTTGACATTTAAAATAAAAAAATTCATATGGAAATGCTGAAACATTTTGTTTCAACTGTTTAAATGGAACTTTAGGTGTTCAGTTTTAATAATGATATTTTTTTGTAAAAAATTAAGCTGCACTTAAAATAGAAGTTTTAAAAAAGGGTTCAGTAATGAAAGAAATAAAACCAAATATATTTCTTTTGGGACAACATTTTGGTTTTTAGTTTGTTCATTCTGTTGTCAAATTCCAAAAAAGTTGCGTTCCCACTTGAAAGGAACCGTTTCTTCGTCCAGTTCTTTATTTTTATTTTTTTGGTTTGGTTTGTTCAGTGAACTGAATAATCTATTTTCTGTTCAGCTGTATTTACCAGTACTATACTAAATTTACCTGAATTTAGGGATTTTACCTAAATTCACTGACATTATTTGCTGTCAGTGTCAGCAGTGTAAAAGGAAACAAACAGTGTGCTTTGACCATTGATTTGCTCCCTACCACTTATGGCAACTTTGGATTCAACATTGATGCTTTGTGGAAGTACTGAAATTTGACAATATGTTTCTAGATGACAAGAAACAATACAGGTTTCCCTTGCTTTATGCTGTACATGCTTTCCTGGCAAACGGCGCATAACTTGAATTTACATAAAGGGAACCCACTTTACAATGTAACAAATAGGGATATGTTCCAAGACCTCGACTCTAGTGATCCGCAGACCCATTTCTACCACTTATACAAGACAATTTTGGTACTGTCCAACAGCACACAAGCACAATGTGCTATCATAATGGGGATGACACTACAGAAACACGTGGTGCAGGCAAAGAGCAAGGAGCACCGATCCACACAGGAGACTATATTTTGGTGCTCGTCACTCTCACAATGCACCGCACAAAGCAGTAGACTGCGGGTTTCTACCACATAGATTGCATAAAAGTGAATTTATTTCACATATAACAGATTTTTGGTATAAAAAGGGTGATTGCATAAGATCGCATAAGAGCGAATTTGCACATACAGAACCTGCATAAAGCGAGGGAAACCTGTATTTAATCAAGTGTTTTCCAAAGAGAAAATCCTCCAAACATGTTATATTAACAATTTACAGCATAGAGTTCAAGAGTCAGATCTTGTCCAACTAATCAACACTAAAATGGCTCACAGGAATGAGGCAAGCTGTAATGGACTCCATGTGTGATTCCATTTAGAATTGGGTCTCGTGGGGCTGGCAGCCACATAGGTGTCTAGTAACTAGATGCTCCTAGCCATAGTTGGTCAGAAAATGGTTGATCAAAACAGTTTTTCAGTGGAAAGTGTTGTTTTGACAAAATGATTGGGCTTTTTTTTTTTTGGTGAAATTGTACCAGTTTTCATTTCCCATAAACATTTATTTTCTAAATAAAAATATCTAATTTCCATAACAACATGGCAGACAAAATATTTTGTAAAGTGTAAAACTTTGATATTTTATCTAGAAGGTAAGCTAAGCACTCAGGGCTAAATTCTGCTTTGCTGCTAAAATTTCTCCAGTTTAGTCTCTCCTTTCTTAGCCAGAGAATAAGAAATGGAGCTGATGATTTCCACCTTTAAAGCCTCTGTCCCAAATGCTGACTTTCCTCCTTCAAATGTCTCCCTGTTGGGAGGACTGCCAGGGAAAAATATGAAACAAAGTACAGTCAGGCATTAGTATTATCTGAGCAAGTTTAAGAGTGTGACAGACTTTAACTCCATTACTTCACATCATATAAATGGTCTAGAAACTTCAAAACATGTACTTGAGTGCACTGGGTATCCTACCTATTCCACCTGTCTGTTTTTGTCTTGCTGGAAACCAGTTGGTCTCTTCATCCCATTACCTTCTTAAGCTTCTTCCTGTCTCTTCCTTAGAATCTAAAGGTTTCTTTTTAAAAGTCTTTTATGTTAAGTAATAATTAAGGTCCAAGGATGGGGTTCTTTCCTAACCTGCAACTGGAATGGGAGAATCCAATGAATTCATGAATAGCATAAATATTTGCTGCATTCATCATCTAAAGAAAGCTGAATATTTAGTTGTATAGATTTGGTTAGAGAGTACTGTACCACACTTGGATATTTTTTCTCCCTAAGTTTCTTTAAATATGGTGCTTTCAGGCAATTCTAAAGTGATAGATTGTTATTGAAGCACAACAGATTTGCATCAGAATGAGTCCACAGGCTGTTGAGTTAGGTTTTCTCATCTTGTAAAATGTTCCAAATGCTTTCGACACTTGCATTTTAATAGTTATTTTCCTTGAGTAAGAAGCACCAGAACTTTGGTTGAGAACCAATGGTTTCATCAATTTGCCATCAACTTATCAGAAAAATGGGAGCAGAGTGGGTACAGATATTTGATTCAAGTCACTTCATTACTGACCTGCTGCTTGCATTTATTACCAAGGAAACAGACCTATAAACAGTGGCTAAATCTAGTGCTACACTTCAAAAACATTTTTTAAAAGTCTGTATTTTTTATTTTCACTCTAAATAGCCACATATTTTCACTCTAAATAGTGACATATCCCACTTAGAAAACCAACAATTCCAGAAACCACTCTGAACAGGTCACTTACTTAACAGAGCTGAGTGCATCGTTCTGTAGAGAGCTAACTGAACCTTTGACATGACTTTTGTGTCTTTTACTTCATTGGTATATCTTGAGGCTTTTTATTACATTTCAGTTGTAAGCTATGGGGAAGTAGACAAACTTTTATTTCAATGATCAGACTGGAAGCTTTTTTAAAATACTGCAATTTTCTTTCACTTAACCTCAGAGTCCCTACTGGCCATGCTGAGTACTTTCTAAAGGTGTTTTGCTTCACAGCTCAAATGACTTAAAAAAAAAAGTTGTGAGAAATTCAGTCTAGAGTTTTGGATAAGTTAGGTATTTATATCATGATGACGATACAGTCTGGCATCAGGAAGGGGATTCATCCAGGGAAATTATTACTCCAGGTGTAAATTGATCCCATGTGAAATATGCCATGCGACTGTGACACACGGGGCACATCCAGACAAGTGCGGTCATGTGTTATGTGCATGTCACATGCCGCACAGTCCGGAGTTCTCCGCGTTGTAAGGGCACACTGCCTGAGTGTGCGCTGCTCTGGTTTTTTTTCCTCCCCCATGTTTTTTTTGACCCCTGGATATCCAGGGGTCAAAAAAATAACCATGGAAAAAAACCCTGAAGCAGCGCATGCTTGGGCAGCATGAGCTGTTAAAAAGCGGAGCCGGGCTGCTTGGAGCTGTGCTACAATTGCCGGCCAGGCTGTGCCTGGCAGGATCACTGTGGCTGCAGCTCCAGGAGGTCTCCAGGACCCCAGGTAAGGCTTCTGGGGCCACCACAGTGCTGGCCCCAGCCTCCTCTATGCCACCCAGGGCAACTTGCTGTGTGCCAACACATGTGACACAGACATTCCCTGGGGGCAAGAAATGGCAGTGCAAGGTGCACCACCGCTACTTGTCCCTGGGGAATCAAATATCCACGCATGTCTGGACATGCTCACAGAATGGATCTGCATGTGCCATTAATGTTTAGCAATAAACTGTGGAGCTTATTGCTTATTGCTCCGCAATTTTTTGATCCTCGGAAACTCCCAGGTGTGAGGTTTACACGTGTGCCCAGACCACAGCACATTGAGCTGGGTCGCAGCAGCCCCAGCTGGCAGGAGGTCCAGGGGGGTCAGCCTGCCAACCCGGGGCTCATGTGCTGCGGAGGGGCTGGCTGGGACATGACAGGCAGGCAGCCCCTGTACTGAAGCACCCTCAAGTTCCTGCCAGCCGGGTCAGTGTCTACATGCATGCTACTGTGCACAAAAAAGCTCTGCAGCAGGGTAGGGCTTGATTTACAAGTCCTACCCTCAGGCAGAGTTTATTAGTTTTGTGCACTGTAATAGGGGCGCATGTTTAAACACTAAGGCTGTTTGCAGACCTTAAAAAAGGTTAGTGGATGCCCAGAAGAGGCAGCGTATTAGTTGGACCCGGCTTACCCAACACCTGTACAGATGAGGCACTTTAGTGGGGCTTTTTGGCACTTTTATGCAATGGCTGATTGAATCAGCTTTAGATAAAAGTCCCCCAAAGCCCCATTGAAGCACCCGATCTATACAAATGCTGTGGAGCTGGGTCAAAGTAACACACTGCTTCTTCTGGCAAAGTGCTTTTAAAAAAAAAAAAACTTCTGCAAGCAGCCTGAGAAGTTTACTTTGCAGTTAATTAGTCAGCTGCACAGTAAATGCCTTGTATAGATGCGCCCACAGTGATAGCTTTTAGTGGATGTGATAAATGGGCCAGTGGTGCCACACAGCCTATGGTTTAAGAATCAGGTGGAACAATCAGTGATGAAAATCAGTACTTTGAGTGTTGGGAGCCAGACAAACAGGAGTAGAGAAATATTGGACCTTTTAGTAAGAAGGAAGTTGCAAGGAGGTGCATGGAGACAATGAAATGAAAGGGCAGTAGAGGAAGGGAACTTGGAATGGGATACATTATGGTGGAAAGGTAGAAAAGAAATGGGGAAGATATTTCAGAGCTACCCTAAAGACAATGCGATTGAAGTTATGAGAGTTAATCTGCTGATTCATGGCAGATAAATTGGTAATATCAGATAGGATGTTGAACAGAGCATCAAAGTATGCACCCCAAGTGGGTTGCAGGAGGGAAGAGAAAAACAGTGCAGGAAAACTAAAATGGTGTAGCAAGAGCAATTCCAGACAGAGAAATCATAATAATAGTTGCAGGCCTGAATGAGTTGCAGGCATGAATGGCTACATAGGAAAAAGAACAGAATGGAGTGAGGCAGTTTGTGGAGGAATGGAGTATGGAGTTAGGAATGAGCATGGAGAAGGAATATTGTCTGCCAGTTTGCACCTCTTTGTTACTAACATTGCATTTCAGAAGCAAAAAGGGCATTTTTTCAAATACAAAAGTAGTCAGAGCAAAAGCTAAATTAATCTAGGTCCAGCGAAATGTTCATAGGAAAAACTCCTAAAGAGTAAGATCTTAACAAAGAAAGTGGTGATGGCCCAAACTTGGCTTCTGGTTGTGAAGATTACAGTATGAAAAACTGAAAATAGGATGCCAGATGAAAGAATTAAACTGGGGAACCTGCAAGGAGAAGGCAATGAAAATTATTGAAAAGGGATAAGAGAACAGACAGAACAATTTATACAAATTGAAGGGTTAGAGCATGAATGAGGCACTATGGAAAGAATCATAGTTATGGCAGCAAAAGAAGTGTGTGGAAAGACAAGTAAAGGGAAGACAAAATGAAAAGAACCAATAGAAGGCTTACTGATTTGCAAAAAAATCCTTTTCCTTGTCATTTGCATTCACTTATTCATGAGGTCTTAATTATCAAAGAGAATTATACCATGATTCAGGGATAGCTACACCTTTGACTCATCTCTGGCCTTTCTGAGCACATGCTTTCAAGGGACGGGTGCTGAGCCTTCACCTGCTTATGGCTAGAATCCAACACTTCTTCCATTTATAGTTTGCTATAGCAGTCTTGGCACCAATGCATGAACCCTCAGCAGGCTGGGCTGGGTTTCAGCTAAATGAGGGTCCTCCCTTCATGAGTTGTAGCTAAAACAGCGTTTTCAGAATAAAGTATTGTTTAATCTCAAGAGCAGGAACAGAGCAAAAAGAGAGAGATTGTAACACAGCAGTCATACCATATGCATCTCTCTTACCTAGAGGTTTGGATAAGCCTACCTTCATATCTCAGGATCTGAGAACAGAGACTCAGTTCTCCCTTTCTCCCTCCTATTTTTCAGGGGGCTTTCCTTTTACCTATCCTCAATTCCTTTGTTTTAGTTTTCTGTTCCAGCCCTCTTCAACCATCCTCCAAGATTACTAGCCAGCCACAGGCAGGATATCCTGATGTGGAATTAAATGTGAATGATTTACTTTATCTACTCTAGGCTCTTTGAAATGATTGTCTCCTTTACTTAATATAAGTCAGCAGTTCCTGCCTGAACTACTTACCTACCAAACCATTTGATAACACCCAGATAGAAGATGTAATATTCATAAACTATTAGAGGCAGGTCCAGTGCCCTTCACAAAAAAATATAAAACATTATGGCTCGGTTCAATTGATCTGTTATCTATTCCCAGTTCCCTGCTTATTGCTTATGTTACTAGGTATCTTCTTGTTTTTTTTAACATTTCCCATTTGGGCTTTAAGTGAATCATTGTGCTTTAATGTTGATTGACGGAAGCTGTAATTTTCATAAATTTCTGATTATGGCATCTAGCTACTACTGTGATAAATAATAGATGAAGACATACTTTGAGGCACTGGGCATCAGAATTAAAAATAGAAAGGTGTTCAACTAAAAGTACAAATGGGCTGTTAAGTTCAAATCCCAAACAGGATTTGGTGGGAATTTATACACTGGCTCAGACCCAGTTCTGGGCCCCAGTTCTTGATCAGGACTGCTCACATCACGTAACACAATGTAATAGACAGGAGAGCAAGATGGAACAAAGGATGAAAGTGGTAGAAAATAATGGTTTAGGAACAAACAAGCCACTATGAATAAAACAGAACTTCCAAGTTGTCCAAAGCCTTTTCTGAAATTCAAGCTGAATCAAAACAGAAGAGTTTTCAAAATATGAAAAACTCAGAGTGCTATTTTTCCTGTGTATCTGTATTTAGTGCCAAATTTGAACACAAGCTATAGCCAGAGCACACAAATCTAAAACAGTGCATTAGCAGAGGAAACAACATTCAAAGCTAGTGATTTAAAGACTGTTCTTATACTTTACTAAGGTATTGGCACTATATTTGGATACTTGGTTAAAAGCAAGTAATAAATAACTGGTTTTAATCAACCCTTCTGGCACTAAACTCTTTTAAGAGATTTTCTAGCCACTCACTCAGAATCCTTTTTCTCTTTAGCATGACAACAAATGATCAGGTGACATTAGGGTCTTATACCTTTGTAGTAGATTTTCCTGATGCTGAGGAATTAAGTTATGAAGTTAATGCACATATTTCTATACACTTATTTTCATTAACTTTTCATTACTAGTTAACTACTTTAAGCTTTCACATAAAGGGAAGCCTCAAAGATTCTGTTTCTTCTGCATAAACAGGCCTTTGCTGTCTGATCTGCTTTTGACAAAATGAGTAGGGATGACCACTGGATGGATGACAACAATTTGAAAAGTCAAGTGGTCTTTCTCAACTAGGAAGCAAATTCCCCATAGCTTCTTCTCCTAAATTCTAAATGCATGCTTCCTATTAATGGATTAGACTATGAGTAAGTATTACAATAGTTTGATAATTTGTTTTAAAAATCTTTCTGATTGTAAGGCAACAGATACCCTGGTGGAGTCTGTATAGAACTTCGTTGTTTTCTTTTCTATTGACTCACTTTTTCCCTGAAGCTTTAGAAGGGTTTTCTACCAGTAAATGGGTTGATCCCCCTGACTACCAGAGAAGTATTATATTGGTGGCCTGATTTTCAAAGGTGAGAAGTGCATAGCTCATAGCGACTTCACTTGGAAACTAAGGCATAGAACTCATAAGGTAGCATTTTCAAATCTACATTGAGATACCTGAATAAAGCTAGGGGCAGACATTACACATAAACTGGTTTAAGTGATCAGAAACTGGTTTACACCTGTAACAGAACAGACGTTCAGTGCACATAAACCAGTTTGAAAATGGCTAAAACTGGTTTGAAATAAACCTGGTTGAATGTAGTATCAGACTTAACTGATTTGGGTCAGACTGGTTTATGCAATGTCTGTCCCAGACCCCTTGCTGGTTTAAGTTAGACCAGACTCCCCCAGCATCCCAGAATGCTCTCTGGGCTGGGTGGGGCTCTCTGCTCCACAGCAGGGCTGGCCCCTCGCCTCTGCTCCCTGGCTGCAGCTCTGGCAGAGACTGCAGGCACAGCAGGGTCTGCCTGGCTTTCCCCTGCCCTCCCCCTTTCCCCCCTCACTGCTCACTCAAGCATGATACCCCCCCTCCCATCTCCCACAGCACGCACTCCAGCCCCATGGACATGTGGTGTGCTAGTTAATGCCAAGAGGTGTCTGTGTATGTGTCTCTCCAGTTAGAAACCGGTTCAGCCTAGCCAGGTTAAACTAACCTGTAAAGCCTGAATCAGTTCAGACTCAGGTTATTTGAATGTCTGTCCCTGGCCAGGATGTTCTAATTTTAGAGAACTGTAGAATCAACAAGTACTGTTGATGTTAATAGGATCTGCAGGTACTCTCGGTTTCTGAAATCTGATAATTTTTTTAGGTACTTTACCTCAGCTGGCATCAGATAAATGAGTTTGAAAATTAGGTCATATCATTACAAATGTCTGCAAATATTTTAGATTTCTCCTGTTATACGTACAGAAAAAGCATCCTTGATCAGAATATTGAAGTTGACTGGAATATTGATCTACTTGATATTAATATATTTTCACTGAGAATACCATAAAGGTGACTAATTGACTAAAGAGCATTACTTCATAAGAAAAGATGGAGCTCCCTCTGTTGAATCATGACACTTTATAATGTTGCTTGTTGGCATATATCATAGAAAAATCCTGTTGGCAGGAAGAATACACTGAAAACAGCAACATGCAAATTTGGCAGTCAGTCCAGGGTCTGTAATATTTTGAGATGCTGGATGCTGGCTGATAGCAGCTTGATGGCTTTTAGGATACATCTAAATGTCATACCAAACCTTCCTTGGGGTCTGAGAAGGAAACATGTAACATGTGCCAAAGGCCATCACGGCATCCTTTTTCTTACTGCTAGCTATAGTCAATCTCTGGCTCAGTTTTTCTTAAGAAGTTGCAAGGTGCTGAAACAAAGACTCCTTTGAACTGTTAGTCAGTTCCAGAAATGGGGGGTTAATCCTCCTTCAGTTATAAGCAGAAAAAGCCTCTTTGCCAAAAACAAAGGAGCTGAACAGATCAAGATGTCTGTTACTTGAAATTTTATGAAGAAACATTTACAGAGGTTTTTTTTTTTCTCTGTGGATATACATTTTAACAAGCAGCAGACATTTTGGGGGAGCTGGGATTTTGTATATTTTCACTTTGAATTCCTACTAGTTTTTCTATCTGCAAACAACACTGTGGAACAGCACTTCACTTCTCTTTATTATATTGATGTCCAAACAGAAAAGAAGTGCACCTGGGCTTGACCGATTCAATTTTTCAACATTCTTCTCTCTGTGCAGAGTTTCCGTAGTCTTGCTGTGATTTTTCCCAGATGACAACTCCCTTTGCATTAGCTATTGCAGCTGATCTGACAATGGAATATCTGAAAACTCCTCTTTTGAATTCCAATTCATCCCTGCCTTAAAAAGTCTGTATCCATTTACCTTAGGGGTAAATCTCTCTCTGCGTGTTCCTTTTTAAAATTGTTTCACTATTCATTAAAGCAGGGCTTGAGCTGTATTCTCTCAAATCTGAGTGGAGTGCCCTAACCAATTTGACAGCCTTTTTGAGCATTTGGCAGCCTTTCTGAGCCATAGGCTGAAATAACCTGGCTCTGGTCCAACACCAGCTGAGAGGCTTTGGTGATGGGTCTTCACCAGTATATCGGTGATGGTGTGGGGAAGAGTTGAGGGGGGAGCTTTGTCCACACTGGGACTGGATGTCTTGGAGCTGTACCTATAGTGCAACTAGAGGGGTAAGGAAAAGCAGTGGTGCAGGCATGAGCTTAGGTCTCAGCTATTTAGCAGGTGCAAAATACCCTGCCACCAACATACGAACTTCAGCTCCAGCTCTGCAGACTGGATGCAGTGGCTCTGTGGGCTAGATCGAGGCCATGGGCAGATGTTGCTGATTCCTGCACTAGACTGTGGAGTCTTAATTTTTGTGCTATTGTCTGGCTTTACTTCCCTCTCTCCTTGGTCATCTTCTGTAGGCTCTGAGAATGCCTGTTCTATTGATCCCACAGGTTAGAAGGGCATAAATTCCTATTCTGTGACCGCAAGACTTAGTCATGAGCTAAGGTGCTGAGTAGGTAGACATCATCAGGTTTTAGACTGTTTTGTATATGCTAAATGGAAAATCTTAAGCATCTTCAGGGTTGAGCAGCACCTAAGGGGTTTTGTGAATGGCAGCAGTTCCTTATTTTTTAACTCAAGCAGGTAAGTCCTTAGGGCTTGTCCATACTGTCAGAAGCAAGCCCTGACTGGGATGCTACTGGGCATGCCTTACCTGCTCACTTCGTCCTCCAAAGCTGAAAATATGCTACTGTGGCTATTCTTGGATGGCTCCTAGTGACCACGCTCAGGCATGCTGGAGACCAAGGTCTTGAGATTCACATTACAGAGCACCTTCCTGTGTGGGTTTTCAGGTTTGGAGCATTGCTACAGGACCCTCCAGAGAAGATCTTGTCCAGGGCTCATCCTCATTGTGGTATAAACAAGCTCTTTTATGCTCTTACATTTCAGTCCCTTTGGTTTGTTTAGTCTCCATAATTGAAATAAATACTGTTTACTTGATATTTCAGAGCCACTTTGCAGTTTCTTATGCAAGTGGTCTTTAAAATTCCATCCTCTTCAGAAAAGGGGCTATGTAAAAATGGCATTTCAAGCAGAAAATCTGCTTACCCTGTCTGGCTACAGTCACAGATTTTTGATAAGTCAAAATAAGTTTTGCTACTAACGATCAGCAAAAAGACTAATTAGCTAAGATATGGTGATATAAATATGGTAGGATTTCCAACTTGTTCCTCATCCACAGAGAATTGTTTATAATAGTTCTAATTCATTATCTCCATCTTGAGTTTACATGATTAACATTTAGAGGGATACCCCTCACCATTTTATTGATAAATTGAGCATATTTATTTATTGTCATTGAATTGGAAGAGTAGGTTAAAAGACATTGCTGAGCCATTGGTTGTATGTTTTACAGTACCATTGAGATATGTCTTGAGATGCATTACTTTTTAATGTTGTGACATGAATACCCATTAAATAATAAGGAACTTCTGAATCATTATACTGAGAAATGGGATTGCCATTAAAGGTTACAAGGCAAATAAGAACAAAACAAAAAAAAATTCTATGGAAAAAAAATAAAAGAAATTCAGAAGAGGTAATAAAAATAGTTAGCAAAGGAAAAGAAGAGAATACAAATTACTGTAATCAGTGACAAACTTGAACAGAAAAAAGAAAATATTATTTTTTGAACCTCTTTTTTTCTTAAAACACAGATTTGGCCTCAAGAGTCTAACAGTGATTCTCTCTCACTTTTACAATAATGTCTACTGGTGTACAATCTATTTAATAAAACACATCTTTTGGGGAGAAAAGTTCTCTGTATTTTGGTTGCATGATGATAGTTGTGTCATGGGAGTACAAAGTGAGCATAACAAGTGCTAAAAATGAGAATGCTGTTGGTACTTAAGAAATCAAATTATGGTGGGAGGATCTGGAGCTGAAAAACAACCTATTGTATTGATTGCAGCTGTGAATGACTTGCTCTGTGCTTTTGTTCTTACAGAAATCAAGGGAAGTGTGTAGAAGGCATGGTGGAGATCTTTGACATGCTGCTGGCTACTGCTGCTCGATTTCGTATGATGAATCTCCAGGGGGAGGAATTTGTGTGCCTTAAGTCCATCATTCTGCTCAATTCTGGTAAGTAAAATGCCAAGGTATAACACATTGGTGCAGTCAAACTGCTATTGCTGTTTCATAGTGAACAAAGACCAGCAGTTTAGAAGGGATTCATGGCAGAAAGTTTTTAGACAAAGACAAGGAGTACATACAGATGTTTAGGCAGCCTGTTGGGTAGGCGCTCTAACTCATGGCACTTTACATAAAAGCACCATAGTTAGAGCACCATTGACCCCAATGGGCTCAATCTTGGGGTGTGGGGGGACAGGACTCAGAGGCTGCCTCCCAAGAGGCTGCCAGACTGCCCCTCTCCCCAGACACCCCCCCACCAGTTGGCAACTGTGAGCAGTGGCTGGAGGGGTGGGGGGGCAGGGGATGGAGCTTCCCTACAGTGCAGCACCTCCCTCCAAATACACCTAGCCAAGCCACATGAGTCTGGCCCAGCCTCCCGCAGTACCCTAGCCAGGGTAGCTGGGGAGTGGGGCCTGCATGGTGGGGGGGGGGGGGGGGGGGCGCGTTGGTGGGGGGGGGGGGGGCTCCTTTTCACCACTCCCCCAACCTGAGCCTCTTGACAGCAGCAGCATACAACTGTCATGTTAGCCTTGCTGCAGCTAGGGGTGAACAGAGCCCCCCTACCACATGAGCCCGGGCTGGCTCCCCTCAACACCCCAGCAGGAGTAGTTGCAGGGGGGCATGGCAGGGCCCCCTTGCTGTGCAGGGAGGAGGCAGACCTTTTTCTGTCTTCTCTCTGTGCAACCTGGGGACATGGCTGGTTCTATCCTAACCTGCAAGCACCAGCCTAACCCCACAAAGACCCCTGAGATGCAGGCAGAATGTCCTAAATTAACCCTCAATATGAAGCTGTATACAGGTTCACTAAGGCACTCTGCTCTAGACCACCTTCACCACCTTCATCTATGAAACTATCTAATGCTACATCAGATGCGAGTTAATTTTTTGCGCAGCCCACCATTTTTAAAGCACTCTGCAGCCCTGAATGTTTGTTATATTATGGCTGCAGAGTGCTTTTGGTGGTCTCATCGCCAAAGTGAAAAGTGTAAGTTCTGCACACGCTCAAGAACTGTAAATGTGTTGAGTAGGACAATAGGAATTCAGTGTATTAGCTGAATAAGGAGTTGATAACTCAATGTAACATGATTTGGGCAGTATTTTGGATGGCATGGGGTCATGCAGGGGCAAGTTAATGTAAAAGTAGTGTGAAAGAGATAGCTATAGCTGAGGTAACCTTCACAACATCATAAAGTGATGTACGTTTGGTTATAGAACTGGGATGTACCTGTTACTCTTTAGATGGCAAAGAAAAGGAATTGTTAGGAGTGAAATGCCTAAACTTGTCAAAATGAATGAACAGGCTTTGTGACTGCAAGCATCACAATACATGTTTGCATTGATATAATGTATATTGGTTTAGTACAGTGATTTAAATTAGACCAGGATATGTTAGCAAACATAAATCCTATCTGCCCATAATTCTCAGCATAACTGTATGCAGTTGGTCCTATTACTCTGCCTTGACATTAGGTGGCAGTACACCAGATAAGAGCCTATTTGCCTTGACTGCTCCAGGCCAGGCTTCAGATGCATGACATGTACGCAGAAGATGTTTTACCCAGTTTTATACTGCAGTAATTCTACATCAGATTTGAGTGAGTTATACTGATTTAGGGCTATACGATGTATATATGTTCCTCTTATACAGCAGTATAAATGTGCAATGTCCAGGACTTGATGCAATGAAATAAATGATGAGCAGTAAGTTAGGAAAAGAAAGATTTTGTGTCTCTGACCAGAATGTTTAGTGTTTTTAAAAATAAAGAAACTAAAATAGGATCTTATATTTAAATGCAAGTGAAAGAACACAACCACAGGTATAAAGATCAAGATCTTCAAACTGGTTAGGGCAAATCGCTGCTGTATTAGCCTGCTGAGTCTAAACTTTTGGGTCTGAACAAATGAACAAATTAGAGTTAAAGGGAGGAACAACTTATTGTGCATCAGCTGACACTGTAGTTCTCTGTGGGCCTGTCCATGCATTCATTAATGTGCCGTAGTTACTATGCATTAAATTTGGTACTTGTATAATCAAGTACTAAATTAATGTGCAGTAACCAGCATTACTGTGCAGCAGTGCCTGTGCACACCTTTTTAGTGATGCTGCTGTTCAGTAGCCTAATAATACTGTGCAGTAGCATATTAGCACTTTGTGCTGTGATGTGCTATTATTCATAGTAGCAATATTATTAGACTACTGCGCAGTTAGAGTCTTGTGTCGATGTACCCTGCAAGTCTGTTCTTACTTAGAATTAAATTACTGCAGGTTAGCTTTCATTTACCATGAGGTAAAACTGAGCATCTGGGCACATACCAAGAAGAAGCTGATGTGCAATAAGTCTTTACATGTGTTTAGTTGCCTGCTTAGTTGTGATCTGAAGTCAATAGACCATCTTCTCATATGTGTTTCATAGATTTCATAGACATCAGGGCTGGAAGGGACCTCGGAAGATCATCGAGTCCAGCCTCCCGCCCAAAGGGCAGGAAGTCAGCTGGGGTCATAGGATCCCAGCAAGATAAGCATCCAGTTTCATCTTGAAGGTGTTCAATGAAGGCGCTTGAACCACCTCCGGTGGCAGGCTGTTCCAGACCTTGGGGGCTCGGACAGTAAAGAAATTCTTCCTTATGTCCAGCCTGAAACGATCTTGAAGTAGTTTGTGACCATTCGACCTCATCATCCCTTGGGGCGCTCTGGTGAACAAACGTTCCCCCAGATGCTGGTGGTCACCCCTGATAAACTTGTAGGTGGCCATCAGATCACTCCTGAGCCTGCGCTTTTTGATAAACTTGTAGGTGGCCATCAGATCACCCCTGAGCCTGCGCTTTTTCAGGCTAAAGAGCCCCAGGGCTCTCAGCCTGTCATCGTAGGGTCTGCTTCCCTGACCTCTGATCATGCGCGTGGCTCTTCTCTGGACTCTCTCAAGCTTCTCCACATCCTTTTTGAATTGTGGAGCCCAAAACTGGACACAGTACTCCAGCTGCGGCCTCACTAAGGCCGAGTACAGGGGGAGAATGACGTCCCGGGATTTGCTTGAGAAGCATCTATGGATGCAAGCCATCGTTTTGGTCACTTTACTAGCCACCGCATCGCATTGCAGGCTCATGTTCTTGCTGAGCCTGTCCAGGTCAGCCTGGATAACCTGCCTGTCTTCTGGTGTGGATGCTTTGCCCCAAAGTTTGGTGTCATCGGCGAACTTGGCCAGTTCTGATCGCTTCTGACTCCAGTGTCCACATCATTAATGAAGATGTTGAACAGTATGGGTCCAAGGACAGAGCCTTGGGGGACCCCACTGGTCACAGGACACCACGATGAGTGACTTCCATCGATTACTACCCTCTGGGTCCGACCCCGGAGCCAATTTTCCAGCCAGCGGATCGTGGAGGACCCAAGGCGACAATTGGCCAGTTTCTCCAAGAGGCGATCATGGGACACCAGATCGAAGGCTTTTTTGAAGTCAAGATATATGACATCAATCTCTTCTCCCTTGTCCAGGTGATAGGTCACCTGGTCGTAGAAGGAAATGAGATTGGTCAAGCAAGACCTACCCGCAACAAACCCGTGCTGGCTATCCCTTAAGATGTTGGCGTCGGCCAGTCCATTAAGGATGGCCTCTTTAATAAACTTTTCTAAGATCTTCCCCGGGATAGAAGTCAGGCTGATGGGCCTATAGTTAGCCGGATCCACTTTCCTCCTTTTCTTGAAGATAGGCACCACATTGGCCTTCTTCCAGTCTTCGGGCACTACACCAGAGCTCCAAGAGTTTTCAAAGATCCGTGCTAGAGGCTGGGCTATGATGCTCGCCAGCTCCTTGAGTACCCTGGGGTGAAGATTGTCAGGGCCGGCTGACTTGAAGGTATCCAGCTTCTCAAGATGTTCCTTCACAAAGTCAGCATCAATGGAGGGCAGGGGATCACCCTCACCCGGACTTCCCGGCCCTGTAGCGGGCATGGGCATCCCATGGGACTGATGAAAGACCGACGCAAAGTACCTATTTAATAGGTTAAAAGTATCCTCCTATTTTCTACTCTTCAGAATTATTGTCCTTGATGCTCAAAGCTAGCTGGAGTTCAGTTGCAGCCTTGGCTTTCCTGGTCTGCTCCCTACAGGACCGGACCAGTGCAGAATAATCCTCCTTGGAGGTGACTCCCATCCTCCATCCTTTGTAGGCCTTTCTTTTTAGCCTCAGGAGGTCTGCTAGGTCCCTGGAGAGCCAGGGGGGCTGCTGTGCCCTCTTGCTGCCTTTCCTCTGAGATAGAATAGACTTAGTTTGTGCATTGAGGATCGCTCAGAGGGTCCCTAAGAAATCAGACCCCATCATACATGTCTAGAGAGACAAGTTGATGCCCTTTTATTCAATAGATCCATGGTAAGACCAGAGTGTGGGAGTCCCAAATGTAATTCCCTCCTCTGCTTCCTCCTACCCTTCACTTCCCAGAGACGGCACTGATCACTAAATTCTCCTTTGTGAATCCAGTGTAGAATGAACATTTCTATTAAGTGAGGTGTTACAGAGAAAAGTGATTACATAAAAAAACGACACCAGTTTGCTAAGAATGTAGACCGAATCTGAAATACCTTATGTATATTCCTACATAACTTAGCTTAGTGTTGTTTTTTTGTTTGTTTGCTTGCTTGTTTTGGCTCCTGCCAAAAAACGACCACAAAGTAGTATCTCAGGTAACACAGATATTCAGCACACTTGAAACAGAGTATCACTGCCACTGATTCAGATACCACAGTTAGGTATGGTTAAATGTTAATTTTTCATGCCAAATGTTTTATTTTTACTACACTGATAATTATAACCAACTAAAGTCTCTTTCTACTAGGATGAATAAAAATAATGCTCACCTTCTGAAAATCATAGTGATCACAATGGCTTATTAGCTAATTAAATTGAAATTTGATTGTTTTGCATATATAATTTATATACTTAATTTACAAAAAGATCTGATTTAGGTTTAGGAAACAATTATCATGTAAGGCAGGGTTCTGTTTCCATTTGCTTCTCATCTATCCCACTTAAAAGAGTTCTTGGCCACTATTAGACTTCAGCAAGTTCAGTGATCTGAGAGTGATGCTATTTACTTTAGTGACACCAGGACATAGGTAATGTAGCTGACAGACCATGCCAAGTGAATTTTGATAAGCACCTATCCTATATCTATTAAAGGGCATTGCTGTAATGGGGAACTATAAGAAACCAAGCAGGCTAATACAGCTGGATATGAATAAGCCACAGGTGATTCATTTCTATCTTCTGAGTGGAGGAGCAAAATATCACAATAAATTTCATATCTCACTTGCCCTACTGGCATGCTACTGCTATTTTTATGTGATGGTGTGATATAAATACTCTATTGAAATACCTGTGGGATGGCATGGTTGTATTGTTACCCTGTGGGGTCAGGCCAATTCTCAGGATCTCAATATTGTGCTGTTAGACAGGAGGGTGTGACACAAGTGCACATATACAAACACACAAATCAATTAGGTACACACACACACACACTCTACCAACTCAGGCACATACACATCCAAACCAGCCTAGGCACATGCATACCTATCACCAATTCAAGCACATACACACTGCACACCAAAAATTAGACAACAATCAGCTGTCAATACCTACACACTCTGTACACATACACAGATCACTAATTCATATATCACATACACAATGACATATATGTGTATATTCACCAGTTCACACATATACCACCCACCTACACATACACACAAGTGAGTTTCTAACTTGGATGGTACAGTATGTATGTGTTTGTTTGGGGTACTTGGGATACCTGAGGGAAGGTTAAGGTGAGAAAGAAAGTGTAAGGAGTGAAAATTGCTGGAACCGGGATTAGAGCCAGTAGACTAGAGAGAAGCTGGGCTGAGGAACTGAGGCTTGGGGTTGCTGAAGTTCAAGTGGCCCCAGGGTTACTCAAGGT
>NW_005842120.1:1374478-1398204 GCF_000455745.1 Alligator sinensis | reverse complement strand
TAGCTACCTATCCAGGCTGGAAAGGGGTCTTTGTCCAGCAGGTGTTGTCCAGAGGGGGGTCGCCAGCAGGGCCTCTGGGTGGATAGGTGGTGTGGCATGGTGCTGGTCCAGATGGAGAGGGCGTCCCAAGGAGTCAGTCTTCACTACCCCTTTTGTGGGGCAGACTACCTCTGATCTCCTACAGGGAGGGCCTGTCCAGGCAAGGTCAGTCCTGTTCCAGAGGGCTCCAGGTGTTCTTACTTAGCATGTGCAGCCTTGGCACAATGGTGTGTTGCCTCATCTTTTGTTTCTTGAATGCTGAGGGTGGTTCCAAGGGCTGGGTCATTGGTCCAGGTATTGGTGTTGATGGTTTGGTCATTCAGAGGGAGCTATTTTTAGACCTACTGCCATTGTCTCTCAAGCACCCTCATTCATCCCCATTCATTCAGGAACCAAGTTACATAGGAGGAGTAGGTGTGAGTCATAGGTTATACAACTGGGCATGGGGACAAGATGGGGACTTGACAAACAAAATGAAACTTTCACATGACTTAAGCTAACTTAGATATGCAGGCCTAAGTCATATAGTATCAATAAAACAGTAATATAGAACAGTAAAAATCAATATAAACATAATAATTATACAATATAAAGAAGGAGAAAAAACAAAACAAATAGAACTTGCTACCAAAATAAAATGCTGAAGCTCTTAGCTCACTTATACTTATCTATAGGGAACACGGAGGGAGAGAACAAGTCAGAAATGGTTGGGGAGGGAGAAGGAATGCATTTTAAAATAAAAAAACCCCAGAAAAACTGGGGTTTTCACTACAGTATTACTCTCTCAGTGCTGATGAGTATAGCTATGTGGACTTCAGAGGGAGAAAAATATTCGCAGGGCTAGAAGCCTGCACTTCAGCTGCTTTGGCAACCTGCATATACCTCCATTTGGAAGCTCTCTTTTCTTGTCAGATTGGCGTGTGAAATGTGTCTAAACCTGAACCTGGTCCAGGAGGGAATACACCTCCTATCAGCATTATCTGTGTGTAGTTGGAGATAGGAAATGATTTTTTAAACAATTATAGCTGTTGAAGCTGCTCAGAAGCTTAGAGCATTAGTATCTCCTGCTAGAGATAGGGGGCTGGTAGGCATCATATAGTAAAGTTGCCAAAGATTCATAATAGAAGAATGTTGTCCCATGGTTCTACAGTTTGGCAAACTTTATTGTGGTTCTTTTCCACTTTCAGGGTCTTAATCTCAGACGACCACATGTGTGGTAGGTACATACATGCCTACATGCACAAGCATTTATATAATGACTTGTATATATGTGTGTGTATAGATAAACATGGGTATGTGTGTATATGTGTGTGCATATCCATTATATAAACGTATGCTCTCTCCTGCTATACTGGGAGCAGGACTAAATGTTAAGAGATACACTAGCACTTCCAAATATAAAGTATCTCAGATCTTTTTAAAAAGAACTTTATCACTTCCATGGTCTGCAGCAGGCTTTGATTTATCAAGGGTTGGCTGGAATCAGAGTAGACCCATGCATATTTTGTTGAGTTATGAGTTGCTGAAATTTGCCATTTCCCATCTGTGTTTTGCTAACTACTGCTGCTTTTTATCTGGTTGCCAAAAACTGTATATGAGTTGTTCTGTTTCAGCGTGCCATATTTAGAGGCAGTTGGGCAGCAAACAGATAAAAGAGATACTCTTCTTCCTTTGAACTAGAGAAAAGTGCATTGGATTCAGAACTGTGCATGCTAATTTTGTGGTCTTCACAAACCTTTTTTTGAGCAAAGTCTTATACCCCACTGAGAGGCTACACAAGATGGAAATATGATTCAGATTCCTAATGCAGCAGACTCAGCTCTCTGCTACTTGGCCAAACTTTCTTTCATAGCAACGTAACAAACGTGAATATTTTCAGTAAATTGGACATACTTATAAAACCTACTGTTTCAGTGTGTTAAACAAGCTTCTCAGGCAGTTGCTCCATAGACCATTAATGGTAGTGGTCTGGAATATTTTTTTTAAGTACAAATGGTGAAGTGAGGTGGCTTCCCCTGGAAATGGCATACAGAAAGAGGGGAGGGGGAAACTGGGTTAGAAGAAGGCATCTTGCAAAGCCAAGTATAATATGGTCCCCTTGTCTTCATGAATTAAGGTACAGACTGTTAGTACATAATTATATACTATTTTTCCACAAGACCTCACATAGGGTACAGTGCGAATGATGCAATTGCTTGTAGGCCTCCTACCTTGTTTGTTGCAAGAAAGTAGAACATGTGTTGTTCAGTAATCAATTATCAAGCATAAACAGATGGCACAATTTCAGATACTTGTATTAAATATTTTTACTAATTTACAAATGTCCAGTGAGTCTCCAGGGTGCCCCCTGGAGACAGTTATGCAAAGCTGCAAGTCTGTGCTGCAACACGAACATCATTGTCAGGCAATGGCCATCATAGAGGACATTCTGGTTTTCTGCTTCTCTGTCCTCTATTGATATGAAACCCAATGCCTTTATGTCCTCTATTTTTCTCTTGAAGAGAATGCTCTTGAAGAGAAAAATAGAGGACATAAAAGCATTGGGTTTCGTATCAATAGAGGACAGAGAAGCAGAAAACCAGAATGAAGAGAAAAACAGAGGACATAAAGTTGTTGGGTTTCATATCAATAGAGGACAGAGGACAACCGGACTGTCCTCTAGTATGGCCACCCCACGCAGAGGTAAATCTGTTAGTTCTGATGGAACTGTCTGAGAACTCATCTGTCTCAAGTTGCTGTGATTTTTGTGTCTCTGAGCCCCTCTTTGATAACACATCTGATTCAACATACCTTAAATCCTTTCCTTCTGGAATCTGGAAAAGATGTTGCTTGTTCCTTTGCAGTTTCTGTCCATCTGAGGTGGCGGCTTCCAGCACTTCAGTCATATCTGATACTTTTTTTCTTTTACTTTATCTGTCTCCATATGGCCAGTAGCTATACATTTCCTGTCAGACACCAGTTTCCAGTTCTGTCTAGCAATTGTGTTTTTCAATTTTCTGTTCAACCAATGTCAGCGGGTGACAACTCATGCTTTATTGGTGACACTCTGTAATCTAACAGAGCTAAATATGGATCAGAGTCTGATTTCACAACCGTTTTAGATGGAGTTTTTTTTTTTTTATTTTGACTAGATTTGTGTCAATCCATTGGGGCTGGATATAGGCTAGCAATGGCATGTTTAAGCCTTTACATCACTACAAACTGCTTAAATTCACACCTACGAAACTGTGGCTTCTTGTCAGATATCACTATGTCAGCTGTACCTTATACATAGTGAATCTAGCTTGATGTACTTGAGCAGTTTTTTTAGCTATGGAATCTTTTAGTAAGGCTGTCTCAGGGAAATAAGAATAATAGTTTTAGGAAAAATACATAATTTTGCAAATTACAAGTATTTGCCTACCTTGGTTTAAAGACTATTCTTCCTGTGCCACGAATATAGATTTGTATTAAAATAGGGCACACTGGGATAAACAGTGAAGTCATCTAGTCCAACCCCTGTGAGTTTCCCTAATTGACTTGGTCCATATTTTTTGCGTATGTGACATGCTAAAACACTGACTTTGGGTGACTCTTCATTTGAAGACAGTGTACTATGTTTCTATCCCTTCTTTTAGAGTGTTGAATCCTTAAATGATCTCCATTTAGCTGAGTTGTTTCGTTAGTCTAGTTATTTTTAACATATTTTTATATATACTTCAGGAATTGCCATCCCGGTCCATTTAACCAAGTATCTGTCTACTATTGAGAGCTTTTTAAAACTGTTAATAGGGGATTGAAATAAACACTGTGGGCTATTCTGTACTAAAATCTTCCTTTTCTTCTTCAGGGTCTCATTCTCAGCAGTAAATCTGGCAATAAAAGTCCACATTTTGTTTGAGACCAAACAGATGGTGCTGGTGTTACTAATTAGATTCTGTAATTCTTGGGGAGGGAGGAACATTTGCCAGGCCCCTTTTGGCACAGCAATAACTATTTTATGATTAGATTCAGCTTACACTGACCTCCCATAACTAAAGATGTGAAACTTCTTAGGCCCATAGACTACAGCCAAAGCCTGCTTTCTTATTCGAGCGCGTTCAGTTTTTGTTAGCACCCATGTTAAATAAGCCATTGTCTCTAGTTTCAACCAGAATCTTTTATAGACAGTGCCAGTATCCTCCTTGAAGATGTCTCTGGGCAACTTAGTGGTGTACTTCCTATCATAATACCTCAGAACTGCGACCTCCTTAATTAACTCCTTCAGTTTCTTAATTTAAGTCCATTTGATTTCTTTGCACAGTACTATCTGTTGTGGGTTGGGTCATCTCAATTAGGCACAAATATTCTTACATAATTCACCATTCAACAGAACTTTTGTAGCCCTTCCTTGGATGCTGAGACCCATCTCTTTGGTTCCTGACACCCCTGGTTATCCATGACCCCCTCA
This sequence comes from Alligator sinensis, assembly GCF_000455745.1. Lineage (NCBI taxonomy): Eukaryota > Metazoa > Chordata > Crocodylia > Alligatoridae > Alligator > Alligator sinensis. The sequence continues at coordinate 1,393,736 of NW_005842120.1, read as the reverse complement.
AGAGCAACCTTCTGGTTTATCTCCTGGAAATGGGCTTTACCTTTTCCAGGGGATGGGGTACACTCAAAGTTCCAGATGCGGTGAAGCAGGCAGCTCTTCTTAAAACAAAACAACCTTTATTAGTCCACAGCAATATGCCTGGCAAACTCCTTTTGCCCCCAGACACAAGCAGTCTCTGTCAGAAAAAAACAGTGCCAGCTCTTTTCTCTTTCAGGACTTTCAAGTGCACTGTCATTCTCTCATGTCCCTCCTGTCACCAGAAACAGCAAGGAATCTCTTCAGGTGTTAGTGGAGGCCACTTGCAAATTAGTTCCCTGTTGCTTGATGCCACATTACCCATTAACAGCAATCAGGACTTGTGGTAGAGGCAGTATCTTTTATTCGACCAACTAGATTTTTGCAAAAAAAATTCTTTAACTGCAAGCTTTTGGCCACAGACACCCTTCTTCAGGCACTGGGGAACAGATTGTAAAAGTTCTCCTGGGTAAAAATGAAATTTCATAGGAGAGTTGAAGGTGTGGTAAAATCTCTTATTTGGAACAGTTCATTTTATATACAGATTAGGCTCTGAGAAAAGTTGGAATAGTCTGTTTACTTTGAAGTTGTTTGGTGGTAAGCAGGATGTAGTCATATTTCCTCCTGGTTATGGTGTTCAGAACACCATAACCAGGAGGAAATATGACTACAACCCGCTTACCATTTTACCACATAAAACTTGTCCAGCAAAGTTGATATCAGATGATCATCGCCTCAATACTTGTGAGAGGACAGTAATATTAGTGCATCTATCTTCCCACTGTATTTGAAGGATCTTACACAGGCAGCGTTGATGGTACTTCTCCAATGACTTGAGATATCTTCTGTATCTCGTCCACATCTCAGCTCCATACAGTACGGTGGGGATCATAACTGCTTGTTATAACTGCTTAATGCCGCAATCTTTGAACACTCATTTCTTCATGCATTTGATGTTGGATTTCTGCAAGAGATGGCTTCCCAGGTACAGGGAATACTCAACATTCTCCAGAGTCTCACCATGAATACGAATTACTGGAGCTGGGGACTGCTCATGAAGAACTTGTTGATGGAGGACCTTTGTTTTTTGAATGTTAAGTGTCAGTCCCATATGTCTGAAGATGTTGAGAATTGCCTGAAGGTCTGTTTCCAAGTGAGCACACTACAGCATCATCAGCACACTGGATTGAGGTCAGGGTGGTTTTGGGTTTGGCTTGGAGTCAGCTGAGATAAAACAGCTTATCATCCATTTCGTAGTTTAGCTGCACTTGAACTGGAAGCTTGTTGATGGTCAGATGTAGCATAGCAGTAAGGAATATTGAAAAGGATGTTGAAGCGATGGTGCAGCCTTGCTTAACTCCCATCTTAACCTCAAAGAGATCTGTGATAGATCTATTACTGAGAACAACTGCTCACATATTGTCATGGAACAGGCAAAGAATGTTGACAAATTTCAGTGAGCATCCATACTTATAGCATTTCTCAGCTGACAGAATTGAAGGCTTTTGTGAGATCAAAGGCAGTCATGTAGAGAGGTTTATGTTGTTCTCAGCATTTTTCCTGTAGCTGACAAGCTGTGAAGATCATGTCAGTTGTGCTTCTTGATGCCCTAAACTCACACTAAGATTCTAGGAGGAACTTTTCAGCAAGTGAAAGGAGACGGTTCAGGAGGGTTCTTGCAATGATCTGTCCTGTGGTGGTCAGCAAGACAATCCCTCTATAATTTCCACAGCTGGATTTGTCTACTTTCTTAAAGATTACCACAATCCCAGCAAATCCCATCATCTGGAATTTCCTCATCATTCCAAATCCTTAAAATGAGGGAATGGAGTTGTAATGTGAAATCCTCTCCCCCGTTTCAGCAGTGATTCCATCAGCTTCAGCTGCCTTGTCATTCTTCATCTGTATGTTGGCTTTCTGCACCTTGTGAAGGGTTGGAGGGACTCCAAGATCATTTCTGACTAAGTGTTGTGGGATGGAGGTGAGAAAAATCTCATCAACAATATCAACAGAGCCTCAGTTGAGAAGTTCTCTTCAAAATGCTTCTTTCAGTGGGCAGTGATGGCTCCCCTTTCCTAGATTAGGTCTTCTCCATTCTCCATTCTTAGGTCTCAAGGGGGTTGGTCCCTGAATGCTTGGACTGTATATGACTTTGGTAACATTGAAAAAAACATGCATATTATGATGTCAGTGAGATGTTGAATCTCCTTCACCTTGTCCTACCACTATCTGTTCTTCATATTGTGGGTCCTTCTTTGGACTTCTGCCTCGGCTTGTTGGATATTCAGTTTCTTTTGCTTGGAGTTGATGTCATTCTGCCAGGCATAAAAGGCCTTACGCTTGTAGTTGATCAACTCTTGGATCTCTTGGTCATTCTCATCAAACCAGTCTTGATGTTTCCTTGTAGAGAAACCAAGTTTCTCTTTGCAGGTCTGATGACAGTGAACTTGAAGACACCCCAAGCGCTGCTGACATTCTCCCATTGTTGTTGTTTGGAATTTGCCAGTTTTTTGCTGAGGCTTGATTGGGTCCTTGAGTCCTTCAGTGTTGATCTTCTGTCAGCATTGCTTCTGCTGTAGTTGTCATTTGGGAGCTAGTTCGAGTGACATAATCAAGTAGATGAGTCAGTGATTGATCCAGAAATCCTCAGCTTCTAGCATAGCTCGGGTGATGAGAACATCTTTGAGATCTTGAGCACAAAGAATGATGTAGTGAATCAGGTGCCACTGCTTAGATTGTTTATGTTTCCGTCATGTCTTCTATTTTTATGGAGGAACAGGGTGTTGGTGATGGTGGGTGTTTATACATGTGCTCCAGATGTGGGCGGGGAGGGAGTGTTTTAATGAGAGGAGAGCCACTCTAATTAAAGCACCCAGAGTGTCATGTATATCAGAGTCCCTATGCTGAAAAAGTGGTGGTGGGGGTGCTTCAACTACCGCTCATTCAATAGGGATACTGATACATATGATGATGGAGTCTGTGGGAGCATGGGAATTACTACACTCTAGCAGACTTGATTAATTGAGTCTGCTCCAAAGCACTGTAATTACAGCACATCAGAGCAGTGTTACTGCATGCGTATAGGCACCTGGCGAGTCCATGTTCCATGCATTTAGTCAAAAGGAGGATGGGGTTGGAATTGACCTTTCCTGCTCCTTTCTCACCAATGGTTCTGTTCCAGAAGTTCAAGTTTCTTCTGACTCTGGCATTGAAATCACAGAAGAATAAGTCTGTCTCCCTCTGGAACATCAGAAAGGACTTGGTCAAGGTTGGCATAGAATTCCTCCTTGGTTCACTGGTGGTGTCAAAAGTCTGGGTATATGCACTAATGACAGTGGTATATTGGCTCCCTGCCAATTTAAGACAGAGAGTCATGAGGCCCTCATTAATCCCTGTAGGGAACTCATTCAGTTGGTTTGTGAGTTTATTCTAGATGTCAGAATAACTCCATGAAGCTGGAGTTCTCCTACCTATTTATCCTCCCTGAAGAAGGTATAGCCACCTCCATATTCTTTGAGCTTCCCATCTCCTACTCCCTGGGTCTCAGTGCAGTGATGTCAATGTTGTGACACCTAAGTTCTTAAGCCACGACTGTGGTGGGGTGCTCTGGGAGTTCACTAATAGGAATGTCCATGAGGGTCCTGGTGTTACAGGTCCTTAAATTGATAGTGTCTTCATTGATTTTGATTGCAGTAAAGGTGATCCCACTGGACACAGTTATCCAGTTTGGAAGGTAGACAGGCTATGTTTAGGGCACCTTTTCTAGCCTTTTCTAGCTGCCACCACCTTTGGATTTAGACCTTTGCTTTTTAACTTCAGTTTCACTATTGATAACATGAAATATTTTAGCCATTTATCTCAGAAGGGTGTTGTGAGTCTTAATTAGGTAATGTGTATCAAGTGCTGGGGACACACAAAATGCTATAAAAGTACTAAGTACTCCAAAAATCAGGCCCTCAGGGCATTTTGAAAGTGCCTGGCACTGTGTCACATGCATTTGTATAAATGGCGAAATGCACGTCAGCTCTGAAAAAATGTCGGCTGCACACTTTTGAACTAAAACACATTAAAGGTGTTTTAGTTCAAAAGTGCACTACTGCCATTTTCCCAGCGCTGACGAGCATTTGACCATTTATACAAATGCAAGCAATGCAGTGCCAGGCAGATCAGCTCGCGTGTGCTGGATCTCCGGTGCATTGCAGCATGAAAAGGTATGTGTATAAATGCCCTCAGTGTCTAAAGCTGGCTGCTCAATCATTGAGTTCACTCAAAATAAATGGAAATAGCACATTTTTGGCCTTACTTGTTCTGTGCCTCAGGCCTCAGTTCATACAAATTGCCTCTTTGATAGAAATGTTGTGAAGATAAATTTCTTCATGTTTGTCAGGTACTTCAAAATTACTGTGAAAAGCATAATAGTAAAGGAAATTACTAAATCAGCACTCAGTGCAGATGGTGTGCCATAAATAATGCTTGGGCCTGAAGGAGAATAAAAAGAAATATTGGACAGCTGTCTCATTCCCTCTCATTCCCTAAGAATTCCCAGGATCCCTTGGAAAAATATTGTTTTCTGATCATGCAATTAAAAGACCATATCTTGACTTAAGGCATATAGCGGGGGACAAATTAAGATTTCTTAAACAACTGTAATTTTGGTATTTCCTAATTTTTGAATACTTGATTTTGCAAACTGCATAACGTTTTCTTATCTTATTGTTACATCTGACACGTACATACATATACAGACATGGTATATTTAAAAGAAAATACAAATATTTTACAGCAAAAGCAGCACAAAAGTGCACACAGAAATCTTTAAAGAACTTGGAATCTGTCCTATAACTTATATGCACATGGAATTCACACAATTGCGCTCAAGAGAACTTTAGTAAAAGTGTCTGCAACAACTTTTGGCTTAGCCATATCAAATGTTACATATTTAAAAATCAGTTTCAAATCTTATTTCCTTTCGGACTTTCTTCTTTCTTCAATATGTATGCCACAAAATAGGTTTGAGATCTTTTGCCATCTATATAGCTAATTCCACACTTCTATCATCAGCTGCCAAGTGTCTCTCTTTACACTCTTCTTCATTGCTGCTGCTTTTCCCAAGACCTTAATCAGTCAGTGAAACTGAGTTATTTTTACAGTCACTTTCACTTTCCCGCAGGGTAGGGGGACAACTGTGTTTTTGCAACCAACTACATTACGTTGACACCATTTGTGGATTTTTTTCGAGATACCAAGGCGACAGCTTGTCTCTTAAAGCAAGGACAGGGCTGCTGTTTCAATAGCAAAACAGGATCTGTCCCTCCAAAGCAGCAGAAAATGAAATAAACCTTTCAATTACAAAACAAGTCTCTATTTTTATAAAACAGATTTAGTTCAGCAGTAGATTACTTCAAGGGCTGTTCCTTAACATCAGGGTCAAGGAGAACAAAGATCAGAAATACAATGGGGGCGGCATGATGCCAGACCTTTGCTGCTGATATAATGATGAGCACTACAAGGCAAAGTGGAGGCTCTCCTTTTTCTGGGCATCAAGGTGTATGTAATTTTGGTCATAATAGAGAATGTAGTTAACTGTTTTGCTCATGGAGTTAATTTGCCAAGGCAGTTAATCTTTTTGCCTACACAAACGGAAAGAATGAGTTAGTTCCACACACGCTTAAGGGACAGAATTATACAGCCTGAAACTACTTTATGGATAGTTCCATGGGGACATCATCATCCTTTGTTTGTCTCTTCCACTGATACTGTGATTCTTACTTGTCCTCTTTCATTAATCCATTCTCAGAAATCACCTTGCTTTGTTATAGATGAAACCACCATCCAGGAGGTAGTAATCATTGTGCTGTAAGGCCGAACTTAAAAATGTACAAATGCTTAAATACTATTCCACTTTACTATTTCTGTTGTGTGATAATACTCTTTGTACTAGAATAGGTAAAGTGGATTTCCCCTCTATGATTAATCCCATTTGCCAGCAGTATACATGGTAAGGTACCCCACTCAAAAATCCAGTCCAAGTACAGTTTTTCCTTCTTGGCACAGATAAGTAAACTTTACCTTGTTTGTAGCAGTTGTGCTTTTCCTTGGGCATGCCTACATGTGCATTTACACTGGCTTAAATTTACTGTGCAGTAAGTTACTAGGCAGTCAGCGGGAATAGGCTGGCATCTACGCGTGCAGGCATTTAAGTGCTTTAATGCTGTGTGTGGACTGACTTGGGACTAAAGTTAGATTAAAGTTAGTCTAACTGTATTAAACTAAACTAGAACTAGACTAAAGTTAGTTCCAAGTCAGTCTATTACTGTGCAATAATTAATTGGTTGTAAATTTGATACCTGCATGATGCAGGTATCAAATTTATGCTCAAGTCGGTGTAAGTCACCGTATTTACTGCACAGTACAGGTGTGCATGTGTAAATGTGCACCTGTACTGTGCAGGAATTTCAGTTACTCTGTAATAAATGTGCATGTGTAGATGCACCCCTTATGTTTTTTCTACTATGCTATTCAAGATACTGTATAGAAGTTCTTGATAGAACATATCAAGTACTGTATAGGAGTACTGTATAGAACAGTAATACATAGCTTTGAGGCTACCTGCTTAATTCTAGATTTTATTTCTACTTAGGAGCTTGGAGAGAGTGCCAAGGCTGTCAGGTGTCAGCTCCTTGAGTCAGCTTTCCTGAGGCACCTGCCCTTTTTCTCTGTGTTTCTGGAAATGCCTGCTTAGTGAGACACAACTTAGGCCAGGGCAATAAAAAGCAGCCATTTTTCTTTTGAGGATTACTACAGAGTGACACGTACTTTAAGCCTGCTAAAGTTTCTCTGAGCATTTGCTTTCAGTTTTTCTAAAGCTTTTTAATGTCTTCTATGTTAGAGCCATATAAGAACCTGGTTGCTGTTGGCTGATGACTTCTTCCTTTTGTAGATTTTAGAGCTATTAAATTGGGAAGGCTTGATGGCATGTGGTATGCTCCAAATAAGGTATGCTCCAGCTAAAGTGAGTGGCTCTGGAGCACTGCACTATATTATGAGAACAAACTCTCTCTAGTGGATCAAGTCCTGTCAATGAAAACTAAGAAATATGCCCACCTATAAACTTCTAAGCCATAAACCCAGGTACTGTCAGTTTGGGATGCACAGGGAGGGGTAAAAGTCATTTGTATGGGAAAAGTTCAAGGCTGCTGCCTTCAATAGAGTTAATCAATCAGGAAAAGACATAGCAATAGTCTAGTTCAGGTGTGGCCAACCTGGGGCACAAGTGCCACAAGTGGCAGCCTCTGTGTGTGGCATGGGATAGATCAGGGAGGAGACAGGCAGCACCGTGTCAAATAGGGGAAGGAGCAGAGAGCAGATCAGCATATTGGGAAGGGAAGAGGATCAGAGTGGTACTTGGGGAGTGTGTGGAGCTAATTTGTGGCACACCTGCCAAAAAGGTTGCCCCTGCTCAGTGCTCTAGTGTAGGCAACCCAACAAAAGGAAGTGCTGAGGCTGGGCCCCTTTCAAGGGCACACTTTGCGTTAGTGTTCTCCTTGTTAAGTAGGATAGAGTTGTGATGTCAATTAAATATAATTATGATAATTACGTATGTGATTATTTCTGACAGTGTCTGCAAGTGGTTCGGGTATCTCCAAGAACAGAGAGAAACTATAACCACTGCCTCACAGTGTTAGCAAAAGAATTATTAGCTGTGATGGAAAAAGAAGGGGGCAAGACAGTTGAAGTGGAGAGAGAGGAGGAGCATCAATCAGATTATACACTTACTCGGTAACGGCCAATATAGAACATGGTGGTATTGTCATAGCTAGAGTAAATTAATCTTCTACATAGATTTATATCTGGAGTGGCTGAGATCTACAGATTGGGCCTCTCTGCTTGTTTCTCTTGTTGGTGTCCTCACTGCTGCATTGCTTAATGTTCACTGCTACTGGGCTAATTTAAATCCAAACTGGAAACAATAGTAAGCTGAAAGTGCTGGTTTGTAGTGGGGATTGTTTGTGAAAGCTCACATCCTGGCATTTATGAGCAGTGTGAAGCACACATCCCCAGTGGAGTCCCATCCTCTGAATTTCAGTGGCAAGCCGCCCCCCCTGCTGCCAACTGCTGGCCCCTCTACAAGCCCCACAGGCCAGATCACAGAGCTCTGTGTGCTGGATCTGGCTCATGGGCCCTACATTTGACACCTCTCCCTGAAAAGGAGGAAGTGGGCTAGAAGCTCAAGCTCATTTTGTCATTTCAAGATGTATCAACACAGTGCAAAACAGCAAGCGATTTTAGGAGGCACAACTTATTTTCATGTATACAACAGCCAAACAACACGGCTAAATTACTGCCAGTGTCAGTACTAGCACCTATGAAGCATGGGTTGCATGTCTCACCGTGGTGCTGCCTTTTTCTATATAGCTAGATGATATCTTTTACAGGTTTACTTTATGGGTGTCTGCAATTTCACAGGCAGCATCACTTCCTCATGGCTTACTCTTTTATTCTGGATGCAGTGTGAAGGACTCCTACATTCTAGCCAGAATCACTTGTTTCTCAACCTTTTTAGATTCAAGAAGTCCTCCATAACTTTTTTGAACTTGGTGGCCCCCTAACTGAGAACCACTCTTGTGCTGCCTCAGCCTACCTCAATGATTCTCCACTGGGGTTTTGCTGCTGCTACCACAGCCAGGTGGAACTGCCCCATGTCTCTTGGGCACAGTCAGATAAGCCTAAAGCAGGCAGGAGCACATGTTCTTCCTGCAGTCCTTCCCAGTCCGGTGCCTGAAATGCTCTTCTTGGCAACAGCATTGCATGGGACAGTTCTACCTGCTTTGTGAATCTGGTTCCAGGATGAGCATGAAAGGTACAATTAGAAAGGGCGGTGGTAGGATCATGTGCTCCTGAGTGCTGTAACACCCCTGAAAGGATCTTGTGGTACCACAGTTGAGCACCACGCATCCTGTCACCATATTGTCTGAAGGTAAAAATTACAAAAGCAACTTAGGCACTTAGGGCTGGCTCCAGAAAATCCCAACAGAACTTAGTTTGCATGGCATTGCTGAACCTAACTTTGAGGCATGTTGCCAAGCTCCAGGCTGGCTGTTTACAACACTTGAAAAAATAGTATTAGAGCTACAAAAGTCAGCTTGCTGAGCCATGTGCCATGCCTTGCCCTGCTCTTGGCATAGGCACCAGGGATCATCATTCTAGATCAGTGCACAAAGCTGGTGCCCTGCTCATCCCACCCTACTTCCACTAGTGGCCCATGAAGATTTAATATTCCTTGCAAACAGGAACAGCTTTATTTGAGAAAACCTCACCCCAGACAACCCTACAGCTTGGGATGAGGGGTTTCAAATGGCAGATGGAAGATGCAAGTTCGGATCCCCTTTGTGTCTAACGTGAGCTGAACTTTGCTCTTGCACATCCTGGATCAGTGCTCTAATCATTGACATATTAAAGTAGAGGCAGGCATGGCCACTAACTCCCTACTTCTCTGCTCAAATGCTGTGAATTGCTTGATGATCAGGCAGGTACTATCTGAGACTATCTGGATCAAACCCTGTAGGCATGGGTAGATCCAGGATTTACTAAAGGGGGCTGTAGCACACTGCCCCTCAGAGCAAGGGGACCATGGGGGTGAGACATGGCTGGAGCTGTCCGCTTGGTATGGGACCGCAGGACACCAGGCAGGGAGCAGGTGTAAAACAGGCTGACCCACCCCCCTCTGACACTGCTGCCATTGTTTCCAGCTGTTCTGGGGGGGGGGGGGGGGGCGCAGGGAGCAGAGCTGCTTCTGCCCCTCTCCAGCAAGGGGCAATAGGGAGCAGCTGCGTTAGGAGCTGGGCTCAGCCAGGTATAGTGATGGTGGCAAAGAGTTTCCTCCTTTCAGCCCCTGCTCCCTGCCCCCTCCCTCCCTCTCTCCTAGGCAGGGGACCATGCACAGAAAAAACAAAGCAAAACAGCATTGTAACTCATTCTTTATATCCATGTTTGCAGTCTCAGGGGTCATGCTGGATCCCCAGCTGCCATCATGCAATCAGTGGCAGTATCCTGGAGTCTTTCTTAGGAGCATTTCTTGGTAGCAACCTAACACTGATGCTTCATGATTTGCACTTGTTCATTGCTTTCCACTTGGAATTTAAAGTATTGGGTTTAACCTCTAAAGTCCTAAATGGATTTAGACCTCCACAGTTAGAAGACCAACTTTCTTCCTGTAAGATACTTCTACAACTTCAGGTTATGGAAGTGCTCAAATTGGTGGTAGGACATTCTCCCAGAAGGGTTTTCAGTTTTCCTCTTTGGTCAAAAATACCTTCAAAAATACTTCAGAGCTCACTATGTATCTGCGTGTGTCAGCTACTGAGGTATTTTTTGGAGGACAGTAAGATCTGTAGGGACTTGCACTTGGTAATCTGCAGGGTATTTGTCCGTGGTGGAAATTCCCAGCAGGTGTAACTTGCATCTTTTTATTATTTACTTAACTAAAGATGGTATCATTTTTCCCTGTCTGGTTCAAAATCCACCCTGAGCTCAAAAATGGGCCCTAGCATTGCAGTCACTGTCCTGTTACCAGAAGACAGCCATTTCACAGAGGGGTCTGGGCTCTTGACATCCCTCAGAGCACTATATTTGATTTGCAGTCTGATGTATTCTTCTGCTGTTGTTCTTTTTTTCCTTGTTCTCCAGGTGTATATACCTTTCTTTCCAGCACCTTGAAATCTCTGGAAGAAAAGGACTACATTCATCGTGTTCTGGACAAAATTACAGATACTCTGATTCACTTAATGGCCAAGTCAGGTCTTTCTCTGCAGCAGCAACACAGGCGACTGGCTCAGCTTCTCCTCATCCTTTCACACATCAGGCACATGAGGTAAGAGTGCTAATACACATTTTGCTTTCCTGCACTGTACTAGTCAGCAGTAGCTAGTGTGCAAGCAAGGTTTACACTTATGTTGAACATTATGTTACTCTATGAATGGGCTCTCCTCCATGGAGCTCTCCTCAGTGGGAGTACTTGTAGAGCAGGGTGTGCTTATCATGGTCTGGCCTGTGATATGGATTGGTGCCTAAACCTTCTGTGCATAAAGGCAGGTAATAGCAATTTGTAAGAGGTGCAAAGTGGTGTTGTGTGAGCAGGCTTTATCAAGATAAGGGTTAAAAATATTTACTGGCCTCTCTTATAGTACTCTCCATCAGTAGAGTGCAGAGTACTTTTGCTAAGATGGTCAGTGACATCATTCCCATTTTGTAGAGGAGGAAACTGAGGCACAGTGTTATAAAATGGCATGCAGACTAGTAGCACACCAAGGACTTAGAGACCAGGGATGGAATCCTATTTCCTTTTGCATGTCTAAATGGGAGTGTTTGAGTCATGCTCAAGTGCACTCCTTGTGCACGTGTAGAGTATATGTGAACAGGTTTATAAGACCAAAGTGTAGAGTGGGGCCCCAAAATGGCCAGAGAGACTACTAGAAAACTGTCACTTAGATGTGAAAAGGGAAGTTGAATTTTGCCCCAGGTCTCCTGAGTTCCAGTCCTGTACTCTACCTCAACTGTACATATAGAAGTTTTAATAATAAACAAGGTGAAATCTGTGAAGAATTCCAGTTGCTTTTTGTCTAAGCAACAAATATATAAATCATTATCAGTTAAATTACTCGGTGCTTGTGAAGTTGCACTCATCTACCTACATGCTGTAGTGTTACAAAGCTGACAATTCTAAGAAGATACTATTTATTATTAAAGTTGCTCAGGACATTGTTTGGTGAAAGGGGTTGAGTTTCTTTAATTCCAAAAGAATGGCACTTAAGATAGTGGTATGTGCCATGTTATGACAGGATTGAAAAAAACTTTGATTTTCCTCCAAAACAGCTTTAGACCTTCAGAGAAAAGTTAGTGTGTGTGTGTATTGATTCCTCTCTTTTTCATTTTTTCTGAAGAATTTGTAAATTTGCATGCATTATTTTGTTATTACTCTTTCCCTGAAAATCAGTGATTAGGTAGTCAGGGCTCTGGATATGAGCTTCCAATTAATAAGCCAACAAAGTTTACTGCTGTTATTTCCTAAGAAAACGAGGGGAGAAACTGTGATAATGGAGTTATCATTACATAGTAAGATGGTGAATTTTTAATGGCAACCACCAAACATTGTGCAGTATAATTTCATTATGTGTTTTCTCTCCATTAAATCACAGCAATAAAGGGATGGAGCACCTGTACAACATGAAGTGCAAAAATGTAGTACCTCTTTATGATCTGTTGCTGGAGATGCTAGATGCTCACCGACTGCATGCCCCAGCAGCTAGAAATGCTGCCCAAGTAGAAGAGGAGACTCGGCTGACAACTGCATCAGCTTCATCGCATTCCTTGCAGTCGTTTTACATAAACAACAGGGAAGATGAGAATTTGCAAAACACAATATGAGAGTCCATATGTCAAAAAACCTGCCATGTTCTGAGGATCCCAACAGCATACTACCTACTTCATGCATCACTTTAGCTAAATTGCCATGTGTAAACACTCCAGTAGGCATTAATCACCAGTGATTTCCAATCCAAGTGTTCATTGATCACAAGCTAAAATTCATTGTTATGGATAGCCAGCATGGATTGCAAAGATAACTTAACTCTGAAATTTGGAATTGCCCCTATTAACCCTGTGCAGACACTGAGATGAGGATTTCTGTAGCCTTTGCTGATATCAACCCAACATTTCAGGCTTTCTTGACCCTTTGCTTGGAAACCATTTGGGCAAAAGCACCAGCTGGGTTTGACTAGCAGAGGTGTTTACATTAAAAGGTCTATTGGCTCCACAGTGAGCTTATAGGGAAACCTCAACGCTAGAGACTGCCTTGTTAAACAGCTCAGGTCTTGGTAGACTCCAGCCTCTCCTATTCTTAAAGTAACAAAGAGAATTTTTCTGGATGTAGAATTATTTTTTGGATTTATTTTATTGGCTGACAAGCAGATGTTTCCCCCTTCTGCATGACATTGACTGTCCAGCCAGGTATATTTATCCTCCCCTATGGCCATACTGCACTGAGTGCACTTGATCTTCTCTGATCTCATAAGCTAAATAATTCTGAGCCTCAGTAGTACTTAGTTGAAAAACCACCTGGGAAACACAGATGCTGTAGTCAACTGCCCTTGTGTCAGACTAGATTAACATAATGGTCACTTCAAGCCTAAAATTCTGCATCTGAAAAAGCATGGTTAGACTCCTCCGTACACAGTGTTTTGATGACAGTTAGCTAAGTGAAAATAAAATGATGTACCAGCATGCTAGTGTACCAGAACTGTCCTCCCTCCCATCACTCCCACCAATAAGCCCGCTGTGCCATGGAAAAGCTATGCTAAAATAGAGTCCAGGTCTGTAGGTTACATACAAGCTGAGAAGTGTACCCTTCCCTTCTCCTCAAGCCTTACTGGGGTATTCTTAGATGACAATTACAGCTAAACTTTAGCTCACTTGTGCCACGTGAAAGGTGCACAGAAACTGAATCATATTTGGGGCGCTATGGTAACATACATATTTCATGAGGGAAAATAGTCCCTTTCCTTGTCTACAACTGCCTTTTAGTATAAATAAGGGATAGTCTGAATCTAATCAGTTCTCCAAAAAAATGCACATTATTCTTACTGACACTACTAGGAATTGCAACTACTTGTGAAGGGTGAGTAATATAAAGGAAGGTATACCTTCAGGCTACTGACACTGAGTGCCATTACAATTCAGATTTCCATCCGTTTTGTAGTTCTATTTATTGCAGTCTATTTCATTCTTAAGGGCAAGGGACGCAAATACTGCAACACAGAAGAGTGGCCACAATGGTCCACACTGGAACATGAGCAGAAGTCCGGGGACAGCGAGAAACAACTCAGAGAAGCATGGAGATCTCAAGGCATGGTACATCTTTGTGCTGCAAGCCAAAGTCTTAATTCTATCCTCAGACAAGTGCAATGTTGACTCTGATGGGAATTGCACAGATATATCTGAGCACAAAGTTTAGTTGCAAGTTACCTCTACCTACATTAACTTTATTTCTAAAAATTACTAAGAAGTTGTCCGAGTGAAAGCTGTGCTCTAAATTTGTGAATAATTTAATCTAATCTTAACATAACAATCCTGTTGCTACAGAATTAGCTTAATTTCCAGTGGCCTTAGCTTTTTTTAAAATTCTGAACATGGTCATTTGTCTTTCAGTATGTGCAGTGAAAGCAGTGGCAATTTTCTTTATATCAGTACTGATCTGATGTATTAGTGCACCTCTACTTTATTCACATCACTGCGTAGCCCCGTTGCATGCCTCTTCACATAAGATTGACTTTTTCTCACAGAAAACAAATTTCCTTTATAAATAAGGTCATCACATATAAGCGAATTCACACAAAACAAATTTGCATAAAGAGAGACCCGAGTGTAGAGCATTATATCCCATGGTCAGCAACTGAATGTCCCTATGACATATGTGTGAATTTTGGAGTGGAAACAAATTAGGAAGTACATCAAAACATGGCCCCGAATATTAAAAATAAGTTAAAAAGTAGGTACACAACAGTATTTGGGATTTTTTTTTTTAACCTTGACCCTTACAATGAGGTAACTTATTTAGTTCTAAATGTATCTTGTAACCAAAAAGTTGTTGGAATCCAAAGGAAAAAAATGTTGAATATACCAAATACCACATACATTAGCTTGGGGCAGTTTTCAGTGCTCTGTATCGTTAATTTGTTCATAAAATTTTTCTTTAAAAAAGCACCTTAAATAATGTAATAAAAATATAATTATACCTATATATATATATATATATATATATATATATATATATATATATATGCATAGTTCACATATCAGACAATTGAATGTACCTGTTCTGTTAACCCAGTTAATGGAGTCTATGATACACAAAACAAAAGTATTTTCTTTTATTGAGAGTTTTGAGGTACTTTATCATGTATGCAATCATTTGTGCCTGAGGCTTACTATTGTTAATTTACATGAAAAAATTTCATATATACTTCATATGTGCAGTAGACAAACCAGCACTACCTGAAATGCCTAATGCTGGATATAAAGAAAAATATCATGTATTAAAGAACTTGGTTGAGAAGGAAAAATATTCAGGGCAGCTAATTATGCTTTTACCAAAACATTAATACTGATTCTTTGGATTGTAGCTAATGAGACAATAATTATTTTGTAATGTTTATACTTGGATTTATAAAAAATAAAAAACAACAAAAACCAAATACCCTAGACACATAGGCAATGTACAACCAGTATAAGACAAATAGTAACAGATCAGATAAAATTGCTTGGTGTATCAGAACAGTTCTAGTCTAATACTGTTTATTATAAAAAGTTTGGGGAAGAGGTGAAGGTGGTAATGTGAACAGTTTCATCTGCTAATGTCTGGGTTTCCTGCTCCTCTGTAGTTGACTGAGCCATGGCTCCATTTGGCAGCCTGTGTCCGGTAAAACTCCCATGGA
This sequence comes from Alligator sinensis, assembly GCF_000455745.1. Lineage (NCBI taxonomy): Eukaryota > Metazoa > Chordata > Crocodylia > Alligatoridae > Alligator > Alligator sinensis. The sequence goes on along the minus strand of NW_005842120.1, from coordinate 1,378,233 downwards.
AGACAGACTAGGCAGTATAGGAAGACAGTGCTAGACTAAAATAACTTCATGAGCAGCTTCCTTGATTTTTTTTGTGATGCTTTTACTGTTCTGTGCCAATGACATTTCCTGGTTTTTTTTTAATATCGTCAAGTGTTTGGTAGATTAAAAAACAGTCACTAAGCAAGCAAGCACTGGATGTCATTTCCATTGATAATGCATGGATTGCCAACAAGTTGGTGCTTTAATATGAAAGGGGTATGTCTCATACTGGAGTCACTATCCATTTCAGTTTCTAGTGACTGGATTCCAGAGGAACTGTGCCAAAATGCTAAAACTGAAAGGAAACACATCTGAATGAAAAAGGTTTCCCTTTTACACTAAAAATCCTGCTCCACTGAAGTCAATTTGAGCCTTCCCACAGACTTCAATGACACCAGAAGAAGGCCATGTTCATGTACATATAGTACCTTGTTTGTAAAATTAAGATGCAACCCAACTTAAAACCAACATGATTTAGTGGTAAGATGTCAGCTGAATTAGTTTGAAGTTCATGTACTACTTGAGATCATTGTAAATGCTATCAACAAATGTATTAGTTTTACAAACAAAATAGCCTCATATTTGAAGAAGTGTCATGTTAAGACTGGATCTTAATGCATTGTATTTTTAACTACCACCCAAAAATACACCCCATTTCAAATGGACTTGAATGATTTCAGTTGTAAGGTACCAAAATTCACATCTCTAGCATGAATAATGTGTGCTTTCTATTTACATTCTTTCTTTTAATTCAAATGTAGATATTCTTATGTCCAAATAGTTGTATTTTCAGTGATTGTTGCCTTCAGGAGGGCACTTCAATTTTTGCACTGTCTGTAAAAGAAAAAAAAAAATTCTAATCTTTTTTTTTGCATTTAAAAAAATGTGCCTGATCTTTAAGAAATGTATATGCTGCCATGTTGCAAACCCATGTTCAGTTAGTGTGCTCTGTACTCCTGTGTGCCTCAAATTAGTAGTCTGTTTCTTTAGAAAGTGCCAATTGAAAAATGAAGAGATAGATTGCTAGTCACAAAGACTTGCATTAACAAGCCACTTTTATACCACCTTATTGTACATATCATAAAAACAATTAAGCTTTTTTGTGCACTACTTACTCTTTCACTGTAGAGCCCTTTCTTTAGTATGAGGCTCAAGTGCCATAATGTATTAGTTGGATTATACTGCTCTTTCACTGATGCATATATTGTTATTGGTGTCTTTGTTTTGTTGAGGTTTTGCTTTGTTATATGAGAAACACATGTAAACCTCTTTTGCACCTTTACAAGAATGTTACAAACAAAATCTGGTGATACCTGACTTGTGCGAGATTTTTCCCAAACTATCTGATGTCAAATAAAAAAATAAAGCAGAGTAAGGTATGTTTGTTGTATGTTGGATGGCTTCAACAACGGCGGTAGTAAAGCAGCGTAAATTATATGGTTGAGTGGAGCCCTCAACTGGGTAATAAAACATAACATTTATTCAAGTTTCCTTATATCATGTGTCTAGTAAAGGTTGGGGCCTGCAACTGAATCTTTGAATGGCGTTCCCGAAGGGTAAACTGAGCTGCAGTTTAAAAAAATGCTTTTCTGCTTGTTGCCTCTTGGGTAAGGCCATAGAGTATAGTGGCCAAAGCACAAAATTCAGAACAGAGGCATCAAAGATAATCTTGGTTGGGGAGTCACAAAACACAAATAGAATAAATGTTTATCTGCATTGCAAGGAGATAAAAGTTCTATTGAATTCCTTTATTGCACTTCTTATTTATACTTGTCCTGGATATGTGTCAGGGCTTCTGCAAAGGCATGGATGTTCAGCCCATGTATTGCAGTCTTATGATCCAGTTTGGGATACTACCTTTGTTGCATTGCTGCAGAGAGAGGACAAAGCTCTCTCGGTATGGTCATGGGGATTTATGTGGACTTTTACAAATGCTGTAAATATGCAAATTAACTCCTGCTGGAACAGTTGTTGACTAGCCCTGCTAGGTTTGAATGACTAGCCCTGGGCAGCCACAGCTTTGATCAGCTGTTTTGGTCCCCTCCTTCATATGTATAGGCTAGACAAAGAGCCTGTGGTTTGAAATCCGTTAGCTTACCATTTAAAATCTCATTTAACATTGAGTGCAAAGACAGCATTTAACCAGGGGTTGACTACAACCAGCATCATATTTTTAAAGATCATTGGGCATGTCTACACATTCATTAATGCGCTTTAAGTAATGCACATTAAATCTAGTACCTCCACTGTGAGGACTAGAAAAATGCACATTAGCCTATTTTAATGTGCATTACCTAAGATCATGCTTTCTGTGATGCTTTAATGCACATTAAAATAGGCTAATGTACATTAAAATGCATGTGTAGATGCATCCACTGTTCCTGTTTCCACTTGGTGCTAAATAGTGATTTAACTGACGTTCTTTTTCTGTCTAAACAAGCTCAGATTCTGCTAAATCAGGATGAGGATGCTAGGTATTGAAACAAAATATTCTCCTTTTTTTTTCAGGCATATCTATATTGTAGTCTTCAGTGTAGCACAGAGATGCATGAAACAATATTAAATGACATAGGTAGAGTATTGGAATCAGTTTAACTATAGCATCACAAAACTCTGCGTGAGTTCCTTTATCTGGCAAAAACGTCAGATAGAGGAAATCAGTCTGTGTGGAGCTCCTTGCTGCCCAAGTCAGCTTATGTGACACTAGTCCTACAGTGTCAACATAACCAGGGACTTCTTTACTAGGAAAAGCATAGGTGTTCTTACCACGTGAGTTAAATACACTCTAATGTGGACAAGGAATGTTGTTGTTCTTATGTGTAGACAGGTTGGAAAAAAATGGGAGAGTTTTGAGTTTACCTTCAATTGTGAACATAGCCAAAAATTACAAACTGCCTTGTCTTCATTAGAATTTTTACTTAGTGTTGGTTACCAGTTGTTAACTAACAGAAGGTTAAAAAAACCCCCTCCTTTTCACCTAGTGAAGAAAAGGTCTCAGAGCTGAGCTCTGGAAAAGCAGGGAGTGGTAGGGAGGCATAAAAGCATATAGGAGTTACGCCTACCCTTTTGAAGCAATCCAGTATAGCGTCAAAATTATTGTTGATTTCTGAGACATTTAGGCCAGGTATATAGACTAGTTTCTGATCGCTTATACCGGTAAAGTGAGATTTGTCCCCCCACATCAAAGGGCAAAAGTGTGTTCTGTTCACTACTAATCACTGCTTACAGAAAACTATGTAACAGATAGATTCTGCCTCAAGCTTTTTGAATGTCTATACCTAGCCTTGGAGCTCAGCAAAAATATTATATCATATTCTCTGCTTTGATTTTTCCCACCTTTGTGGTGTGAGACATGCTGCTTCAGGAAAATACTAGTGGTTAACAGGGGCTTTATAGCTGTATGTACTACAGGAGGCTGTATTCTTCCCCTTTCTGACCTCCCTCCAAACCTCCCTCTCCCACTGCAAAATGCTTAATTTTGGTTCCTAAGCAATGTTTCAATGCATGTAGACCTTCATAATACCTGACATCACCACTGTCCTAAGAGTGTCTTTGGCAAACCAACACTGATCAAGTAATGAGATGCATTTTTACTTTTCTCAGTGAAAGTCTGCTGTAGCTTTCCAAACATGATTGCTTAAAACACATACTTTTATTGCAACACCAACACAAATGAGAAAAATCATCTGGTATTGAGCCCCACACTATGACTGGAAGTGGTGGATACCACTCTT
>NW_005842120.1:1363350-1374452 GCF_000455745.1 Alligator sinensis | reverse complement strand
CCAGCCCCATTTTACTCAAGTCAGGGGTTAAACAACTAATGCCCAGGGTGTGCTAAAACCAAAGTCAATCCCCTCCTCAGACTCTGTGGCCATCTGAGCCTGCATTTCCTATGTGCAGGTGGATGATGTAACAGCCAAACTAGAGAGGGGAAGTTGTTATCAGTAAGTATTCATTCTCCTCAAAGGAGACATACTTACATAAACACGGAGGAGTATAAGAGCATTGCTCGGGCATGCAGGGATGAAGGAAGAAGGGAAAAGCACAATTGGAATTGCAGCTAGCAAGGAATGTGAAGGGTAACAAGAAGGGTTTCTACAAGTATGTCAGTAGCAAGAGGATCAGGAAATATGTAGATCCCTTACTGAATGAGGGAGGCAACCTTGTGACAGAGGATGCAGAAAAGGCTAAAGTGCTCAACGCCTTCTTCGCCTCAGTCTTCACAGGTAAGGTCAGGTCGCAGACTACTGCACCTGGCACCACAGTTTGGGGAGGAGATGAGCAGCCATCAATGGTGAAAGAACAGGTTAGGGATTATTTAGAAAAGCTGGATGTGTACAAGTCCATGGGGCCGAATGGGATGCACCCGAGGGTGCTGAGGGAGTTGGCTGATGGGGCTGCAGAGCCACTGGCCATCATCTTGGAAACCTCATGGTGATTAGGAGAGGTCCTGGATGATTGGAAAAGGACAACCACAGTGCCCATATTTAAGAAAGGGAAAAAGGAGAATCCAGGGAACTACAGACCAGTCAGCCTCATCTCAGTCCCTGGAAAAATCATGGAGCAGATCCTCAAGGAATCCATTTCTAAGCACTTGGAGGAGAAGAAGGTGATTAGGAACAGTTAGCATGGATTTAACAGGGGCACATCATACCTGACCAACCTGGTTGCCTTTTATGACAAGGTGACTGGTTCTGTGGATGTGGGGAGACCAGTGGATGTGGTATACCTTGATTTTAGCAAGGTTTTTGATACAGTCTCTCACAACATTCTCACAGGCAAGCTAAGGAAATATGGTCTGGATGAATGGATAGTAGGGTGGATGAATGTCTAGTTGGCAGCCGGTATCAAGTGGAGTGTCCCAGGGGTCAGTCCCGGGGCCAATTTTGTTCAATATCTTCATCAATGACCTGGAAGATGGCATAGAGTGCACCCTAAGCAAGTCTGCAGATGACACCAAGCTGTGGGGAGTAGTAGATATGCTGGGAGGTAGGGCTAGGATTCAGTGACCTAGACAAATTGGAGGATTGGGGCAAAAGAAATTTCATGAGTTTCAACAAGGACAAGTGCAAAGTCCTGCACTTAGGATGGAATAATCCCATGCACCAGTACAACCTGGGAGCTGACTGGCTGGGCAGCAGCTCTGCAGAAAAGGACCTGGGGGTTACAGTTGATAATAAGAGGAATATGAGCCAGCAGTGTGCCCTTGTTGCCAAGAAGGCTAACAGCATACTGGGCTGAGGAGTGTTGCCAGCAGGTCAAGGTAAGTTATTATCCCCCTCTAATCAGCACTGGTCACCATACCTCCCTAAGATACTGCCTTATTCTTGCCATTAGCTATTAACTAGCTTTGGTACTCCTCTCCTCAACATGCTGGCCTTTGCATTAGGACCAAAGCATTATCTAGGGAGCCTATGAGGTAGGAAGACATCTAAAAGAAAGGTGCTGAAATTCTCAGCATTGTGATACCTAAGTCCTTTTGTGGATCTAGGCTCTAGTCCTTAGTCTACATTAAAGCCAGGGATTTTAATACACAGAATTTTGTGTATTATTGCCAATCCTGTGATACTATCAGCCCCCGCAATCATCGGTCTGTAGCACGAGCTCAGGCTGAGTTTGTTGACATCTACCAGCTTTCATATTAAGTTCTGAAACAAAGACTAACTCACACAAAAAACCTGATCCATCTTATTGGCCATGCTTGCAATTAAATACTTGTGACAACAATCTGTAGCGCAAACAGCAGGACAGTAGAAATCAGTGTGAGAAAGGGGAGCTGTGGCTGCTTAGCTAACAATCAGGCCACAAAACTTTCACATATTCAGAAGCAGCCACAAGGGACTTCTTCAGATGAAAGGGCCTCAGAGTAAGCATTGGCTGTGTTCAAGGGACTTTGCAGAGCTGCATAGTAAGTTCTTAGCCACTGCCTCACGTTGGAAATGACAGACCAGGTGTCTCAGTGCAACGTATTATACATCAGATCATACGAAAGTAGGGTTGGAAGCGACTTCATGAGGTCATTTAGTCCAGCCCCCTGCTCAAGGCAAGATCATCCCTGACTAAACCATCCCAGCAAACTATCTGTTCCAACGTCGTCTCACTCTCATAGTCAGAAAAATCCTCTTAAACTCCACCCTAAATTTTCCCTGCTGCAGCTTGAGGCCATTACTCCTAGTCCGACCCCCTACACCACAGAGAATAGCCTGTCTCCATCCTCTTTTATTATCTTTTATTATCACCTTGCAGGTAATTGAAGACTGTTAGCAATCCTCCCTCAGCCTGCTCTTCTGTAGGCTAAATAACCCGTTCTTTCAGCCTTTCTTCATTAGTTTTGCTTCTGAGGCCCCTAATCATTTTCTGTTCCTTTGTGCCAGACTCTTTCTAAACTGTCCACACCTTTCATCAAGTGTGGCTCCCAAAACTGGACACAGCACTGGTGAGTCCTCACCTAGAGTACCGAGTAGAGAGGAAGAATTACTTCCCTTGATTTGCAAGAGATGCTCCAGTGTGCATTTTCTGCAACAAGAGCACACTGTTGGCTCATATTCAGTTTATAGTCCACCATAACCCACAGGTCCTCTTCAGTACTGCAACTATGCCAGTCATTTGCCAGTCTGTATTTGTACATGAGGTCATTCCATCCCAAATGGGATGGAATTTTGTGCTTATCCGTGTTGAGTCGTATCTGCTTGATTGGGCACCATTTCTCCAGTCTCTCCAGGTCATTCTGGATCTTACTCCTGAACTCTGGAGTATCTTCAAGTCCACACAATTTGGTGTAATCTGCAAATTTGCTAAGCATTCACTCAATCCCATCATCTAAATACTTAATGATGTTGAACAAAAACAGATCCCCGGGGAACCCCATGTACCTCAACTACATAGTGAGCCACTGAGGAGTGCTTGCTGGGCGTGTCTACACGAGACGCTTAACATGAATTAGCATGCTTTACTGTGAAATAAGCATGTGGGTCCACATGTACAGAAGTTTATTTCATAGTAAATCTCCGTAATCCCAAGTAAATTTGCTACCTGCAAATGTAAGTAGCAAATTTACTTGGCATTAGTAATGGCACCATAGCAAGCTCCATGACCTAATCAGGTGACTGAGGCAGAGGGCTTATAAAGAAGGTACCTGGTAACGTGGGGCCTCTGCAAGACACGCTAGGAAATCTGGTTGTCACACCAGATGACACGGCTAACCTATTTAATGATTTCTTTGCCTCCATTTTCCTGAGCAGGGACCAGATCAGCCCATCTACCGGGACCCTCTCAGGCCCCAGGGGAGGCGCATCCAGGCCTAGGGTCAGTGAGGATCTAGTCAGGGAACTTCTGGAGGGACTGGACGTATTTAAATCAGCTGGTCCTGACGATCTCCACCCCAGAGTGCTGAAGGAATTAGCAGAGGTCATTGCGGGACCCCTGGCACGGCTTTACGAGCACTCATGGTGCTCTAGCATGCTGCCAAAGGACTGGAAAAGGGCCAAGGTGGCTCCCATTTTCAAAAAAGGGAGGAAGGAGGACCCAGGAAACTATAGGCCAGTTAGTCTTACCTCGATCCTGGGTAAGTTTTTTGAGAGAATTATCCTGGTGCATGTCCATGAGGGGCCAGCAGGGGAGGTTATGCTTAGGGGCAATCAACACGGGTTCATTAGAGCCAGGTCCTGTCAGACCAACCTGGTGGCCTTCTACGACCAGGTCACAAAATCCTTAGACGTAGGGGTAGCAGCAGACATAATCTTTCTGGACTTCAGGAAGGCCTTCAACACTGTCTCTCACCCCATTCTCATTAAAAAACTAGGGGACTGTGGCGTCGACACCTACACAGTCAAATGGGTCACTAACTGGCTGGAGGGCTGCATCCAGAGAGTGGTGGTGGATGGGTCATTTTTGACCTGGAGGGATGTGGGCAGTGGGGTCCCCCAGGGCTCAGTACTCAGACCCTTGCTGTTCAACATCTTTATCAGTGACTTGGATGAGGGAGTAAAAAGCACCCTGTTCAAATTCGCAGACGACACTAAGATGTGGGGGGATGTGGGCACGCTAGAAGGGAGGAATAGGCTGCAATTGGACCTAGACAGGTTACAGGGGTGGGCAGATGAGAACAGGATGGGTTTCAACACTGACAAGTGCAAGGTGCTGCACCTGAGGAGGAAGAACCAGCAGCATACCTACAGGCTGGGGAACTCCCTTCTCGTCAGTGCAGAGACAGAAAAGGATATTGGAGTCATTATTGATGCCAAAATGAATATAGGCCGACAGTGTGGGGACGTGGAAGGCCAACCACACCTTGTCATGCATCCACAGATGCATCTCGAGCAGGTCCAAGGAGGTGATCCTCCACCTTTATGTGGCACTGGTCAGGCCGCAGTTGGAGTACTGCGTCCAGTTCTGGGCGCCGCACTTCAGGAGGGATGTGGACAGCATTGAGAGGGTCCAGAGGAGGGCCCTACTGATCAGGGGGCAGAGCAGGCCCTACGAGGAGAGGCTAAGGGACCTGAACCTGTTCAGCCTCCACAAGAGAAGGCTGAGCGGGGATCTAGTGACCTGTTACAAACTAGTCAGAGGGGACCAGCAGGCATTGGGGGAGTCCCTGTTCCCCCAAGCACCAGCTCAGTGATGGGGATGTGGTCAGGAAGGCCAGCCACATCTTGTCATGCATCCACAGATGCATCTCAAGCAGGTCCAAGGAGGTGATCCTCCCCCTCTATCCAACACTGGTCAGGCCGCAGTTGGAGTACTGCGTCCAGTTCTGGGCGCCGCACTTCAGGAGGGATGTGGACAGTATGGAGAGGGTCCAGAGGAGGGCCACTCACATGATCAGGGGGCAGCAGGGCAGGCCCTACGAGAAGAGGCTAAGGGACCTGAACCTGTTCAGCCTCCACAAGAGAAGGCTGAGCGGGGATCTAGTGACCTGTTACAAACTAGTCAGAGGGGACCAGCAGGCATTGGAAGAGTCCCTGTTCCCCCGAGCACTACCAGGAGTGACAAGAAATAACGGTCACAAGGTGGCAGAGGGTAGATTCAGACTAGACATCAGGAGGCGCTACTTCACTATCAGGGTGGCTAGGATCTGGAACCAACTTCCAAGAGAAGTGGTGCTGGCTCCTACCCTGGGGGGCTTTAAGAGGAGGTTAGACGAACACCTTGCTGGGGTCATTTGACCCCAGTACTTTTCCCTGCCATGGCAGGGAGTTGGACTTGATGATCTGCTCAGATGATCTGCTCCCTTCTGACCCTACCAACTGCGAAACTATGAAAGAGTTTCAGGGGTGGGGCAGGTCCCAGCCCCCTGCTGTGATCTGCCAGTGGGGCATATAGCAGCCATGATCTTGCCAGGGGGACATTGTCTCTATCCCAGGGGCAGGTCTCTTGGGCTGGTGCTCCCTGCCAGCCTCTAGAGTAGCACCCAGGGGGAGCCTAGAGCTCCCCTCAGTAGCCACAGGGGTGCATTGCAGGGCTGCAGGGAACTGGGAGCAAAACTTCTCCCTAATCTCTACATGTGTAGACACTTACCCCAAAACGCTTACTGGGTGTGTGTACACGTAGGCATTTAATGCACATTAGCCCAATTTAAGGTGCATTAACACATCTGCACATGCACACCCTTAACGCACCTTAAGAATAGCGATTTTAGGTTATTGGAGCCTAAATTCAATACCTACATAAAGCATGTATCAAAGTTATGTGCGAATAACCAAGTCGCATTAGCAAATATGTAGATGTACCAATGTGCATTAACACAGTGTGCCCATTGATTTGGGACTAACTTTAGTCCCAATTGGCCGGCACACCCACGTTAATGTGCCTTAGTGTATGTGCGTGTAGACACGTAGCCAAATCACCCTAATACTCATTAGGTTAATGTGCATTAAGTTTAGGCAGGGGTAAAACTGTGTGTAGACACGCCCAGTCTCCAGCATCTTACTGCACAGTAAATCTAGGCTGGAGTAAATGCATGTGTAGACACACCCACCGAGTACAACAATCCAACCAGTTATGCATCCACATTACAGTACTTTCATCTAGATTGTATTTCCTTAGCTTGTTAATGAGAATGCCATGGGAGATGGTGCCAAAAGCCTTGCTAAGGTCAAGGTATACCATGTCCATTGCTCTCCCTTCATTCACACAGTGTGTCACAGAACAAACTCATATTGGTCAGGCATGACTTCTTGTTGGTAAATCCATGATGACTCTTCCTGATGATGAGACTTGCAAGATCAAGCACTCCATATCCATAGGTGGTATCCCTGGCTTGATTCTGATAAGAGAACTGTCAAGGAGATCAGTGACTTGGTAAGGTCAATGAGATGAACACTGGCAAAAACACTGTAATGGACTCCTGTAGTGAATCTGGCCACTGCCACTGGTTCCTCTGATACCTGAATGAAGTGGGGAAACTGCTTTCCTATAGACTTGCCCTCATACTAATGCCAGCTGGCTCAGTGATGGAACTAGGGAAAGGTAACATGATCAATTTTTCACTTGTTGCTGTTATTATCAAGTTGGAGATTGACTGTGTTGAATCCTAGAAGTAGCCATGAATGCTGGTTCTTTCATCTGATAATTTAGTCTTGGTTAGCTGGCACCCAAACTACAGTACACATTCTTGGGGGCTGTGGAGTCTTAGAAGGAACCGGGTATCTTGTTCTAAAAGGAGCTGTTTTTTAGGAAACTGTATTTTGAATCCTCTGCTACCCCTTTACCTTGTTAGGTGGTGTTTTCTTGTCCAATTTAGAGGAACATGTGTCTAGGGCAGGCCCTGAACTCCTGGAACTGTTACCAGCTACATTAATCTGCTCATGAAGTTAATCTGCAGACCTGCCTTCACATCCTTGTGGTTTGAGAGAAAGGACTTGGAAATGGAGCATTTTTCTGGGAGGCAAGATCGACTTAGGTAGCAAAGTTATTTAATGTATTCATTGTTTGCTAGTGTGGCTCCATTGCATGGGAGTAGCACTTAAAGCCAGGTGACTTTAAAGGAAAACTTCCTTCTCGTGTGTTTAAAAAAACTAACAGGTTGCCAACAGGGAAGTTAAAGCTTACTCTGCTTAACTAACTGGCTAATGAATTAATACAGTTTTAAAGAGTTTAGAAAACAGTTTGTTACAGTTTCAAGATGACAGCAAGCAACTCCATCTTGAGTTGAGAGGTGGTAGATGCGCTTCACACTGTTTTCAAACTCTTTACATTCTAATGGAAGAAATCCAATTGGTCAGGCATGACCTGCTTTTGGTGAATCCATCCTGGCTGTTCCCGATCGCTTTAGGTGCAAACAGAAGTGATAGCTTTCACCTAGCCTGGCCCCTAAAAGTGCTCTACAGCCATAACCAAACACAAGTGCATGGCTGCAGAGCACTTTAAAAGGACCCAATCCCATGACAATCTGAACCCTCACTGCATGAGAGTTTAGGTGAAGCTGCTCCAAAACAGAGTACCCTTGGTAACTTCTGTCTGCACACTGGGAGCAGGGCTAAGCTGACGCAGCTCAGCCCTGCTCCTGGTGCTGTCTTCAGAAAGAGAGTGGGGGAAAGAAGAGGAGGGAGTTCAGTCTGGGGTTTATCAGCTGGTTGTGGATTGGAGCCCCCTGAGGTGGGGCGAGTGGGGCGGGGGGCTCCAATCCACCCATCCCACTCTCCAGTGTTGGCTGGCCAATCCCCAGAACAACCTCCCTCTGCTCCTTTTCCTCCCTCCAATTGTGAAAACAGTGCTGGGGCTGGGAGGGAGATGGAGCATTGCTAGGGGAGAGCGGCTGCAGTGCTATAAATTACAATGAGAGGTGCTCTTCTGTCTGCACCTTTTTGTCTCCTTTGATTGCTCTCTAGGTGTTCTTAAAGATAGCCTCTATATTTGCCCTTTTTCAGTCAACCAGGACCTCACCCAATGTCCACAAGTTCTCAGATAGGATAGCCAATGGATCTGAAATCACCCAAGCCAGTTCCTTCAGTACCCTACAGTGCATCCCTGTCAACTTGAAAGTATCTAGCTAATCTGTTCTTCTAGACTGCTTGTTTCCTTCCTCATCTTTGCTGCCTTTGCTACACTGCATCTGGTAAAGGGTAATTATTAACAGATCAATGTCAGAATGGCAGGAGGTTTCGACTGGAGTCCCACAGGGGTCTGTTCTGGGCCCAGTGCTGTTCGATATGTTTATTACTGATTTGGATGCTGACATAAAATGGTTGTTTTGAGCAAGTTTGCAGCTAGCACAAAACAGGGAAGGATTGCAAACATGTTGGAGGACTGAGAAGGATCCAATTCAGAAGGATCTTGACAAACTGGAAAGCTCAGTGTGGACAAATACAAGATGCTACACCTTGGGAAGAATTATCAAAAACAAAAATACAAAAATGTGAGATACATGGCTGGATAGCAGCACTTTTTAGAAGGATCTGGGAGTCTTGGTGGATCACACACTCAATATGAGTCTGCAGTGTGATGCAGCCATATAAAAGATGAATGAGGTTTTAGGATGCATCAATTTAAGCATTAGATGCAAGATGTGAGCAGTGATAGTTCCCCTCTCTATTTGACACTGGTTAAGTCTCATCTGGAGTACTGTACACAGTTCTGGCCTCCACATTTTAAAAAGGATGTGAAGAAATTAGAGTGGGTCCAGAGGCAGGTAACAAAGATGACAAAGGGCTTGGAAAGCAAGTCGCACAAGGCTGAAGTAGCTAGGCACGTTCAGCGTGTGGGAAAGGCATTTAAGAGGGGACATGATAACAATCTTCAAAAACTTGAAGGGCTGCCATAAAGAAGAGGGAAAACACCCTTGCTCCTGTTGCAGAGGAGGATACAGACCAATGGCTTGATGTTGCAGCAAAGTAAATTTAGATTGGATAGATGGAAAAAAAAAATATTGACTGTTAGAACAGCGAGGCAGTGGAATAGACTGCATAGGTAAGTTGTTGACTCTCCATCACTGGAGGTGTTCAAGAAGAGTCTGGCTGTGGATAATTTAGGCAAAGCAATGCCTATGTTCTACTATATGCATTTCCTGTGCTTCTGAGCTTTGCTGGCTGCCTCTGTCCCCCGTGCCCCCACCTTTCTCCTATATGTGTCAAGGTGCTTTAAGCCTCCCTCAGAGGCATTGGATGCTGGAGATTTTGATTGGGATGTATCAGTGCTTCTGCTGGGAATCAAAGCTGGAGGTTCCTGTCTATAGGGACTTGCTCCTCCACTCAAAGTCAGACCAATCACCATAGATTGTATAGGATTGTTTGGATAGGGATGATCCTGATCTTCCTCTTACTTTTGGCATACTTACAAAGTCCTTTTTCATTGCCTTCTATGTAGAATCCTTTTTTATTGCCAGCTGCAGCTCAAATCATGCCTTGGCCTTCCTAATTTTCTCCCTTCATGGCCATGCAATACTTTTATACTCTTTCCTAGTACTATGACCAAGGTTCCCTTTTTAAAGGATTCCTTTTTTGAATTTCAGCTAATTGAAGATATCCTTGTCTAGCCAGGCTGATCTCCTGTTGCACTTCCCATTCTTGTGTTGCATTGAGATAGTTTGCTCTTATGCCCCTAAGAGGGCCCCCTTAGAGTACAGCCAGCTCTCTTGGACTCCTTTTTCCCTTCTGACTTGCCTACCAGTTTCCTGAGTTTGTTAATGTCTGTTTCTCTGAAGCCCACTGTCCTTATTCTGTCTCTTTCCTTCCTCCTCTTTGGATCTGGAACGCTCTCATTTCATGATCAGTCACTCAAGTTACCTTTCACCTTCACACACTCATTCAGTTGCTCACTGTTTGCAAGCAGTAAGTCAAGAAAGCTCCCCCCCTTTATTGACTGTATCAAAGTTACCCACCGCATACTCCAGGAATTTTCTGGACTGCTTGTTCACTGCTGTATTTCCCTCCCAGCAGCTGTCCTGATAAAAAAGTTGCCTGTGAGAATAAGGTCCTGCAATTTGGAAGCATCCATCAGTTGTTTAAAGGCCTTGTTCATTTCCTCCTCTTGGTTTGGAAACCTGTAGCAGACACCCCCCCCATGATGTCCTTCCTGCCACTCTCCCCTCTGACCTTTACCCCCAAAGGACCAGAGGGAAGGAGATGGTAGTGATCAAGGTGTGGGCCAATAATTTGGGTTTATGGCAAGGCAGAAGTTTATTATGCTAGCTTCCAAAGCGCAATTCCATTCATATCCACCTTGTGCTAAAAGGGTGGGAACATAGGTACCACCCCAAAAATTAATTCCAATAGACAAAGAATGACAGATAATAGAATAAGTGTACTTACAGGAAATAAAAGTGATTGAAGTCAGGTTAGTTTCAAGCATTGCAATTGTTTTAAACCGTTCATCTCCACTTCACCAATTGGCCCCTCTTTAGTTAATCAGAATTGACTCTTTTCTCCTTCCTTTTCTTTATATTCCTAATTTTCTCCATCATTCACTTCCCTGGAAACTAGAAGTGAGCCACGGAAATCTTGGGGTCAGATGCCAGCAGACAGTTTAATAGGCTCCTACATGCTCACTATGCTCTGTTTTTTTTTTTCCCCCAGTGCTTTTAAAAGCACTATGGACCAAGCACTACTGTGGAGTAAAAAGACCCTGTCGTATTCCAAACACATTACACCTGAGTGCAGCACATTCCTGACAAGCTCTGTGATAGGCTAGTTATTTACTAGTTACTTTCTGTACAAGTAATAGTACTCTTCTACAATTTTAAATGATTGACAGATAGAACTCACCTGTGACTTTTTGAGTAAAACTCTCTTTGGTTAGCTCTATAAAGATACATCTCACATGTACCCGTTGTTACTCATAGGTTATATGCTACCTTTCCATCAGCCTTGCTGGATTCCATAACTTCCCCAGGGCTTGACTGGGCAGGAGGGGGAGGTTAAGGTGATGTCTTTCCCTTTCTCTTTTCCTG
>NW_005842120.1:1327337-1363340 GCF_000455745.1 Alligator sinensis | reverse complement strand
TCTTTCCCTGACTTGCTGTCTTGTGATACATAGCCTTAACTTTCCTTAGAACAAAAACAAAACAGAAAATAGCTACCTCTTCATTCTAGAAAACATGATTAGACCATGTCTAATGCAGTGACATCTGCTTGAGTTTGCAGAGCACATGTAATAGTCCTGGGATGCGTAAACTGTCCTGTATTTAGCTTAGCTGCGTAGAGATGATAATTTGTAAGTCAATGGGTTCAACCACATAACCACTTACACCAAAAGCATGTAAGAAAGGAAAGACAGGATTACATGAAAAGCTGCACAATAGATTCTGAGAAGATAATTGCTTATTTTTATCCAGCCCCTGTCAAGGAATCAGGTACCTAGGATCGTAGCATGACATCTGTATCTCAATGAGGAAAGCAAACCCCTGCAGAGTTTTTAATAATTAATTCATATTAATTATGAATTATTAATATTCATAATATTCCTACTTTGGTATCAGACAGAGGCAACAAATACAGAGTTATGAAAGGCAAAGTCTATTTCATGCATGATCATATTTTAGCACGTGCAGAGTCATCTGAGAGTGAAGTTTCATTTCTCCTCTTCAAATTAGGTAAGTCATTGGGCAGGCCATGGAAGAATGCCACTGTTTTGGCCTCCTGTTTGACTCCTGGAACCATCTGACTGGCTTCAATAGGTTATTTCTAATCAGAGCCAGAAATCATGGGCCCATAAGGACAACCCCAAGTAGCGGCAGTGCAAGTAGTTTTGTTTTCTCCAGGCTCAAGAAAAAAAATAGAGCTTCCTTCTTTCTGGTACACAATCCAGCCTATTCTCTCTTTAAATAAAAAACATTTCCTTATAATTAATAGGAACATACACAGTATGTGTAATGGCTCTTTTTTAAGAACACAAAACTTATTAAACAAGAGATAACTTTAGGGCAATACTCTGTAATTTCTCAAACTTGAAAAGAATGTTGTTTTGGTTACATTATGACTCAAACTGTGCAAAGTGCCTGCTGCTACTCAAAGAACAAGTTTGCTGTAATGTTTCTAGAAAATTTATGAGCTTTCATCTTGTTCTTCTTTTCTGCTGTTTATGTTTGTGTGTTGGGTATGGTCCATCAGAAATGCTTCACCTGTTGGTCAAGCATAAATATCTACCCCTGGTGTCAGTCTGTATCAAGCTGCTATGAAGAAGATTTTGATATTTTCAACCCACAAAAATAGTCTTCTTTAATACCAACTGATACAAAATTTCAAATCAGCAGAATATGGAAGGCAGCAAATATAAGAAAGACTACAGAAAACAAATTAGAAAAATCTGGAATTAACCCATAGGAGGAAGGGAAGTTTATATTGTCACAGTCATTGCTCAAAAGTAATATTTTCTCATGTAATGCTGCTTTCTCACAATTTTTCCAAGATCTTCCCATTTTCACATATTTCCAAAATAATTAATTATAACAGATTATTTTATTTAACTTTTTCATTTAGAATTGCAGCATATATATGGTTTTGTAATTATTTTTACCATACATTTCTCAGTCTAAACATAGAGGTTTCTGTAATTGTCATTAAAAAGCACATAGACAAAATATTTATGGAATCTATAATAAATGCAAAGAAATCAATACAAACAAAACTTGGCTTAGCAAACTGTACATACATAAATATGTTCCTTTTTTAACTGGACATTCATTATTTTTTTCTCATAAAACCTTCCATGATCTTATTTATTACATCCAATTTTTTAAACCTTAAAAAAGTGCTTTTCAGATTTACAGCCTGTGCATCCAAAGCAAAGCTTAGAACAGCATGCCTGAAACAATAAACAAGGGGAAATAGTACATTGCTATATGAGCTCTTTAAAATTTTATGTTACAAAATCTCTAAAATGTCCCTAGCACTGGTTGGTCTGTATACTGTAAGGTCCTGATATTGTGTATTGAACAAAGATTGGCTAATAGCTCATTTAGAGAAGCACACAGGAAACGTTCTCCTACAGTATAAACTCCTTGACTATGCATAGTACAGGACATTGACCCAGAGATAAATGTGGCTAAAAGATCCAGAATGTTGGAGAGAGAAAATTCCCTTGCTTATGTCATAGCTTCCTTCATGCCAGGGGTACAAATCTTGAAATGATGCTACTCATGTAATGCATTACACATTCTGGTACTGATACAGGATACAAAAAACTTAGTACCAGTAGAATGATATGGGTACATTGGCTACAGTAGGTAAAGCTGCCACATTGAGTGTATTAACACCTGAAATGGGCCCGCTTCCTGATGTGTGTATTTCACCAACTGTACTAGCTTTTCCATTGCTTCATAAGGGAGGAGGGCCATTAGTATATCTTAGCATGGGATGGAAGGACCGGGCAAAATTATTGGAGAGAGTACAGCTGTAGTCCTCCTCAGTCACTGGTACAAGGCAGGCTAGACCAATCAAGAGCAGCAAAAGAAGCTGAAGTGGCAGAGCAGCTCTGAGGACTCTGAGAAAGAAGGACTGGTGCTGCTGAGTTGATAGTGCCTCAGAATGGGAGGAATCTGAGCCACCTCTTGTGGACCTGAGAAAAGAAATCCATATGAGAACAAACTAAGGCACTAGTTAGCATAGATGCTACTTTCTACTTCAGTAACCCTTCCTGGGATATTTATTTTAAAATAATAAATATTTAAAATAATTAACAAAATGCCATGCATCTTGCACTGAATATGCCATTTCCATGACTCTACTGAAGGATCTTTTTAAAATAATGGGACTGGAGAAAGAACTCACTTGAAAAATCATTCAAAGTGTGGTCCATGTTAATCTACCCATTTTTCTTGTGTTAAAGATTTTCCACTTTAACAAATAAATTGAACATAATCTAGATAAGGACAACATCTCTTTTGTCGTATCAGCACTTGTTCCTGTTCCACAGACACATGCAGTTGAGAAGGGAAACCCCACTGTTTTATGTGCTGACTGCATTTGTTTTCAGGAAGTTACCAGAGTATCATTACAAATCACATAACAAGTACAGTGCTCTGCCAGCATTGGATTAGAGGCACTCTCAAGTCTCCACAGAGTACACTATAGCCTCATTTTGCACTGAATCAGCACTTATAATTGACTTCCTGAACTGAACGGACCCTTTACGCTTTCTTTAAATTCTTCCTCCCCTGCCCCCCATCTTATTTCCTTTGCAAACTCTTTTCTGCAGTAGGGCAATTAAAATGTCTTAACAATCCAGTCACAGACGATGATCAGTGTCTTAGGGTGGACGAAGACCTCTTATTGTCTCATGTTGGGCAATTAAATCTATAGCAACTTTTTATTCAGTGGAAGCTAGGAGGACTCAGTCCTTTGGAAAATAAAAACCAGGCCTCTGAGTTAGCCACTAAGTTTAGATACTCATATTCACAACTTTAATCCACGTTTTTAGATTTCAAGAAGCTTTTCCTTCTAGTACTGGAAAGAGAGCTGATATTTTCCCTCTTGACTAAAACTGACAGTGCTCTAGTACCTGGGTGGCCTACTAATGTTTTTGAGAAATTACATGGGTTGATAAGAGGGAACTTGAAGATTAAAAAACATACCAAATCCAACATATACAAAGTACTTGAGGTACACTAATTATCTGGCATAGGACAGTACTGTGTTTTAGCCAATGCTAAAATACAGAAGGATGAGTGGTTTTAAAGTCATCTGCTTAGATGCAGTTTTCCCTCAAGTCTCTGTCTAATATGGGAAACTCACAGCAACTTAATTACAGAGCAGGAAGAACCCAATGGCTTGTTAGAGGCCACGGAAGTAGAAAGATGAATGGAAGAAGAACAAGTTCCAGAATGACCTCTGTCATGTAGACAAAACTTTTGTTTTTGTGGCCAAGGAATAATGCTATCTTCTGTGCTTTTGATTCAGCAAAGAAACTTGTTCTCTAGGGTCACAGACCATGTCCCTTTTGGAGGAAGCTCTGCTTTGGGGCTCCCCAAGAAGAAGCCATGTTCAATCTCCTTTTCCTGAAGGGTCCCCTGAAGCCAGCCCTTGTGTAGCTTCACAAGGGGCAATCCTTTGGTTTTGAGACCTGGCTTCTTTTCTGTCCCTAGCTTCCCCTGGTGATCCATAGGGACCCCCAACCTCAGAGAGCTCCTTTTTGGACAGATCCGCGGAGGGGGCTAATTAGATGTTAGAGTGTGAATGTCCCAAATAGCAGAGCAGACGCATCTGTTTCAAACAAGCAGTCTTTATTGTGTTGCTCTAGTTCTCTCTGTCCTTTGTCAGACTCCACTCTGTCCTCCTGGAGACTATACTTTTTCTCTCCAGCTTTCTGTCCTTCCTGGGGTTACCCTTTCATCTCCCCAGCTCTCCCAGAGCCTTGCTGTTTCTCTGGCATAGACAGCCATATTTACCACAAAATTGTTACAAAATGATAGTATTAACCTGAGGATAACACTCACCCACTAAAATTAAACAACTAGGGACAAGTCTCTGCAGCCTGCTGCCAGGTGCAGACTGCCATCTTCTCCTGAGGTGAAAAGGGTATCTACATGTCCTACTTACAAAGCTATTTACAAGAACTACATAGATGTTCACATGCTCACACTGAGTCCTCCAAAGTAATCCCCACAAGAACTTAGCCCTCTTAACCTTTTTTGTTACATTTAGTTATTAATTTCCAACTGGAGGAGATAATTTATTGTTATCAGCTCACTTGTGTTCATGTATCTTCCCATCGTAAAGACCTCAAGCAAGCCCGATAGCCTTTGGTAACCTTTACAAAACCTTTAGTTGACTAATGGAAAGTTGAATGTTCAGGTACACTAAATGATTAACTTCCTGGATTGTTTAGGTCAAGAAGTGATGATCAAACCAAAAGTTTGCATGTTATTGGAGCCAAACTAGAAAGATGCTTATTCTTGCGCTATATAAGTTCAGGTATAAAGAACACACTGAAAGGACATGGCACATTTAACAGCATCAGAGCATTCCATATTAAAGTTCAATTAGATCAGGCTCTCTACTGTCTAAGAATGCCAACACTGAAAGTTAATGGGCTGAGGTAGGAACAAAGGGAACAGGGAGTGCTTAATTACCTCCCAAGCATTTCATTGCGTTTCATTTCAGTCCACCTCCTTACGTGGCTCTTTTCACACAGATACTCTTATTCCAATCAACGAATGCCACATTTTGCAGAGAGGTGTCTACTCTTCCTTTGGGATTAATGAGAGCAGTATGAAAGTAGAGGCTCTTTTAAGTAATTATCCATTGGCTGGAAGTCATCTGAAAGTTATCCTGAGGCTATCAAATAACTCTCTAGAGGAAGGTCCAGGAACTACAACCAAAGGAATGGGCACATCAATGTCTAATCATTCTCTTCCCTTATCAGGGTTGTGGGCTACAAAAGCAATACTGGTTTTGTTTTTTATGTATTGAAAAACAAAACCAAACCCACAATAAAACAAATAAAAGGTGGTGGAACATGTATCGGCTTCCTTGGAAAGGGGTATAATAGATTTCCTCAAAAATTAATGCAGTATATAGAAAAGTGTACTGAAACATAGCAGCAGAAAAGGATTGTAAATGTTACTGGTTCATACGGCATGGAAACTATCCAACAAGTGAATAATGAAATATTCACCTCCATAGGAGACCATATTCAAAAGGTCTGCTTTAAAATGTTCAAGTGCTATATTGCTTTGGTTGCTGTTTCAACAGGTAGTCATCTACTAATGGCCACATTAAGAGTGATGGAAAAAATGAACACTCTGTTCCATGAGGTGGTGAATAATTTTACTGCTGCTATTGAAATAAATGATAAACTTCCTATCAGTTTTTATGGGTAGAAGATCAGTCCCAAACACTGTGCACTATAGTTACTTTGAGGGAAAGGCAGTTCTCTCTCTCGTATCTATAAATTATTAGCTTTGTCTATTCAGGTTGCTCTACCATTTGGCACATTGACAGCCGTTCAGCTAGCACTGAAGGATCACCTGTTATTCCCTCACACAGTCCCTAGTGACTAGATAATGTGGAAGGCACAGCTGCAAATTTGACCAACTGCACGTTTCCTGATGTCAGGCTCAAGTAAAGCATGCAAGGAACCCGAAAAAATTAACCTTAGAATGGATGCAGCAGTAGGACTCCTCATCTTGGGAACTAGCAAGATCTGTGGGGTTGGAACTTAGCTTGCTTCTCCTCAATAGCTTCACTGATACGTGAAAGAAAAGTTAAGCTACCAGGCAGCTTGGTAGGTGAACAGGGGAACTCTCATTTCAGCCTGGATGTAGTTTCAGCTTACAAATAACTCACTTCTTAGACAAGAAAAATGCACTAGATCTAATCTTTGTGGACTGGTAGAACATTTGATGGGACGCTATGTAGGAAATTATACAGCTAAGTTGAAGGTAATGGGGGTGAAGGCAAGACAAACTATGAAAATAATTTAGCTTGAAAATTAAAAGAATGTCTCTAATTATCAGAGGAGTGAGGTCCTGAAACAGCCTTCTAACAGGGATAACGGGGAGATAAATCCTCAACACTTTTAAAATGGAGTTTCATTAGCTTAAAAAAGGGGTTATGATACTGTTGCCTGGGACAGCAGCAGAATGCTCTTGATGACTCAAGATCCATTCTAGTCTTACGGCCTACGTTGCCAATACGTCAATGAATTGATAATATTCAGATATTACATATTCCTTATTGGCTTATATCTACTCCCTGCCAGATTAAGCTGGTTTACATTGTAAAGAAGATTAATATATCCATTTTACAGGTGGTTAAACAAGAAGTTTAAGTGACAGCCCCAAAGTCAGAAGGCAGCAGAACTTTGACTAGAGCCTTGGGGAATCTGAATCCAGGCTCTTAGTATCATCATTATTTCACATTGCATTTCATTATGTGGTTGAACGCAGTAAGAATGTTGTGATCTAGTTGGCTTAAGGAATTGAGAAATGTATAAATTTGCTATTGGATTTGAAGAGCAGAGGAGCATGGGGAGCAGCAACTGGAGATGGGATCAGTGGCGCCAAGACTTGAATAGAACTGCTCAAGAGAGAAAATGTAAACATACTGGAGCAGGTTAAACCATTATTTTAATCTTTTTAACATTTTAATCACTTAAAAAAATCTGCAGGCATGGGTCCAGGTGTACTTTTTCCTGACATGTTAACTATTGAAAGGGGGAAGGGTGATTTGGAGATTTGCTTTTCCCAATTTAAAACTCTGCACTTCTTTACTAGATTTCATACCCAAACAGGCTGGTTTGGGAGGATCAGTTCCTATGCAGATGTAGTACGTGATGAATCAACAGGATACTACATATATAAGCTATGATAACAGAAAAGCACAATATCATCAGGCTTGCTAAAAACACCGTTCCTCTAATTTTTTAAGTAAGTAACTTTCCTCTGCAAAATCCTACATAGCAAACATTTCTAATTTGTCTTTGGTTCTCCTTATACTATAATCTAGCAGGGTTTGCTGATCCAGTGCAAGATCAAACGCAAAAGACTCTGATCAGAGGCATGTCAAAATATCAAGGAACACAGTGACAGCTTGTACTGCTTTATCAGTTAAAGCCATATTATACATCAACCACAACCTGTCTGGCTTTGCGCATTTGATTAAGTTTCCTATTCAGTAGTAACTCATTTGTATTCCACGGTTGTCTGAATGACAAATTGAACATTGTGTTGTCCTAGTATGAGATGTGTTAATAAACAGTGCTGGAAAGAGTTGATCTGAAAGATGCCACGCCAATGCCCCTACTAGACTAGTCCCAAAGCTGCGAAGCACTGATAGATGCGCATCAGGCCACCCCCACCTCAGGCCTACAAAACAGTAATCTGTTTAAAGAGGGTGGGGTTATACATGTAGAAGAGAGTGGAGGAGCAGACAGAATATTCCTTTAATGCCATGTTGCTAATGCAAGCGTGCTTGACCTGCCTGAGTCAGCCTTCATTTTTCAGGCAGGTTAGTAAAAGACACATGCTTAGATGTTAATGGTCATAGAATACGATTCCACCGACAGTTGCCAAGCTTTACAGCAACATGAGTTAGAAAGTTTCCTCTCAGTTCTCCATTCATGAGAGGAACAGAGAAACAGGGTCTAAGTATGTCACTTACTGTGCAGGATGTTTTACTGTGCTTCAAAAGAATGAGTTGATTTCTGATGGAAATACTCTGCCTATCATGTCACTTAACGTTCATGCAGCTTCACAGTTGCAGTATTTCACTAGCTAAAGTTATGCAGCTAATTCTATTCAGAAATAATTTGGAAAATTGACTGGTTATGACCATAATCAATTTGTGCTCCCCAATCTAGCTCCCTCATATTTCAGACTGTTGCTCTGATAAGTGAAATTGTGGTCTTGTCTTACAGAAAACAGGCCATTAAATACAAAGTGCACTCAAGGTTTCTTTGAATGCCTGATTATTGCTCAGTCACCATGCGAGTCTATTTTTGCTGTCCTCAAAACTTAAAAATGTCTCACTTGAACAGGAACCATTATCTCAAGCAATTGACAAAACAGAAGTTAGGCTTGATTACAATTCCACACATATTTTCTCATGTTCTCTACAATTTTATATTCTGTCACAACTCACTAAATGCTGGAATGGTTACGGATATCTATTGTATAGTGTAGGTATATAATTTTTCCTTTTGGGCTTCTTTAAATGTATTTATGCTATGGGGAAGTGAACAGATCAGTGAAAGAGCAAAAGGACACACACATCACACTGACAAGAACAGAATGCACAAGCACTGTTAGCCGCAGAAATGAGAGATTGCTGGAGAAAAGGTGGAAAGCAAAAAGCTGCAGCTGCAAGTCTGCTCTCTAGCGGTCAGACAGAGATGGGGCAGCATTGCTCACAGTGTGATACATGGATGCAAGCACTCGTCAAGTGTCACGTCAGTGTTAGGTTGTTATGCCTGCAAAAAAGTTCTCCAATAGCAGGGAGAGAAGATGCTCCCAATTTTGTAAAGATGAAAATCCTCAAATTCTGATTTTTTAATTTTGAGTCATAGGAGTGTAAAACCCACAAACTGAACAAAACTTAAAAAAAAAGGATGTTAGTGTGTTTTATTCAGTTTTGTGGGTTTTCTGAATTCTAAGTATTGTATTGGCCTAATACCTGTCTTAATTTAATATCTAGAAATAAAGAGGATGATAAAAAGTCTTTGCCACAAACCTACTGGCACTTTTGTTAATCAGATCATAACATAATAGTATCACGAGTGTACACACTTACCCATCTGACAAAAATTTAAAATATATTTTTGACCTGTAAGTTATGTTACTAGGAAGCAAAAGCTGTCTATTTAAGATTTACATAGCATATTTATTAACAAGTATTTTTTGTTGGAATAACTGAATTGAAACGTATGGAAACATCCTCACAAAGGACACTTAACAACTGAAGTACGTTTAGTTCTTGTCCACCTGGCAGATAAAAACGTGGACACACATGCCTCATGGACAATTTCCATCATCCTCTTGGAGTTCTAGAACAGAGTGCGGAAACCCGGAGAATAAGGTACCTGCTATGTGGACTGCTGACAGAGGGTCCAGGCTGTGAGAGACTACATTTGCCCCGTGGCTGTTTGCAATGAACAGGGGGTAAAGAAAGAAGAATGTTCAGTCCAGGCAAATAAAGACAAGCTACTGATGAAATCAAATTAAAAAGTGCAGCAAAGGAAACATAAAATCAAATGAAGTGACTAATACCCATGAACCAAGGAAACTGGCTTTTCTTTTGTTCCTAGCTGAATATGAAAATGGTTGAAACATATGAAATGAATCTGAAAGAATGCTTTAGTCATTCCAGTGAGGCACACTAGATCACTACAAGAACCAATGTTAAAAAAATGTGCTAAGGTAATTTGTTGCATGAAATATAAAATTAATTCACCTTACTCAAAATGATACACATTAGAGTATTTATATTCCATTGCATCACAATTAGTGTTCAGTAGAACACTAATAAAATTATATTCCATGTGCCACCAATAAAACGCTAGCCTTTTTTCACCCACAATTTTGATGGACAAACAACTGGTGATTTAGTGTACTCAGTTTTATTTGCTGGCAAAACGAATGCAACTTAGATGCTTAAATATCCCTGGATATTAGGAAATTATTATGATTAATTTCTCACTAAGAATGTACTCGGTGCTACAGTTCTAAATGGTATCACTTTTCCACTTTTGTAATGTCTCCAAAATCATGGGTGCAAAAAGGGAAAGTTTGAAAAAAAAAAATCAGACCCCAAGGAATCATACATATTACACTATACATAATGGACAAAAATGACAGAAAGCATAAGTTATGTACATAAACCAACCAAACAATATTGTGTTAGACAAATGCAGATTAAAATATCAAGGCAAGACCCACTACCAACTTGCTAGCCAACGTTTTCTATTTTAAGTCATTTTGTCATTTTCTGTGATATTCAGGCATCTTCCTGAAGCTTTTATGATGTGATGGCTATCTTTAGTAATTAAAAAAAGCACTTAATTGAAAAATAAAAGTAATGATTCCAGAATTGAAATGCTCAGTTTTTATGCTGTTCTTTTCCCCTGTGAAAAGCCAGTATTCCTTTACATTCTCAAACTAGGATCTAAAGGAAACTAGTGAATGTAGCAAAATCAATTTCAGAAGACCATAACACTTTATCAGGACAGAACTCAGATGTTTTATAAAAAGTGCAAATGAAAACTGATAGTTCTAAGAATAAGGAAAAATTGAATAATTAAAATAAATCAACTAACAGAATTGTAAAGAAAGACAAAACAATCTTTTTTCACACAGGGCTCAAAGTGTGGTGGAGCAAAATATAGTGGATGATATTTATCTTGTATTTTGTTCTAGTGAGAAGAACATGCAGCTTTAGAGCTGATGTCATCTCCCCTGATCAGATCCCACGCTGCAGTGTTTCCAACAATGTTTTCATGCCCTATCAGCTTTGGATGCAGCCCTAGGAACTTCCTCATCCACAGTCTCAATCAGATTCTGACTCCATGATCAGTTTTAATCAAACACCAAAAAAAGTTTCACTGGTATTCTTGAAAAATAGCTTGGCAGAGAAGACCTGGTAGACAGCACAAGGAATCAGCTGTACTAGGGCTAAAAGAGGAGCAGACATTGAGATCACTAGAGCAGAATACAAGAGAGAATCTGCTATGCCATAACACACCAACCAATTTGAGCCCTTGGTTATGTAGAGTAATTTCTAATTCTCATTTCATGCAGGGAGGGAAATGCAGCAGGGTTGGGAAAGCAGCTTTGAGAGGAACAGATCTAGGTTTGTGGCTTTCTTTCCTATCAGGGAGATGGTGTGAACCTTTCATCTACCTACAGCTGCAGTAAAACATCTGGTGCTCCCACCCAAGAGGTGACAGAAGTGTCTAGCATAAAATTACCGTTCTCTGTCTGCTGGGGGTGCTTCTTCCAGACACAGGACTAACAGATCCTGATGTGTCCAGTTCATCAGCAGAGGACCATGAGGACAAATCCTAAGATTCAGAATGGAGATTAGAAGAGAATCAGTGTTTTGCTAAGGAAACTGGAAAAGTGGATGAAATCCTGGTTTTAGAAGACTTCTTTCCATCTTCAACCTTTAAAAAATGACCAAGGGAGGTTTAAATGTATGTCAATCTGGAGGGTGAAATCACTGGAAGATGTTCCCACTAAGCTCTGAAGAGGGGGAAAAAAACCCCAAACGGTCCTCAATTGTTAATCGTCCTAGGCAAAGTCAGCAACAAAAAGTAAGATGCTTGTTAGTGATTTTAAAATGGTAAGAGATGGTGTGTAAATACAAAGATGCTCACCATGGATATCCAGATACAATTCATTTGGACAGGGATATGCCAGAGAGTTTAAAAAAAAACAGATCATGTTCTTTATACATTATGTTAATTGAGATTTTGGGGAACAAAAGGAGAGGGACTTAAGCAACGGGAATGGGCAAAATCATCTCTTTATTACTGCTCTAGTCAATGAAGGCATGCTTAATGCTCCCCCTCCCCCAGTGCCTTCATCTACAAGGTAACTTGTGCAAACATGAAGTATGCTTCCACAGCTAAGAGAAAAACCTAGGAGATTTATTATCGTACAAAGGAATTTTAAAAACATCTTCATGACTGTCACAATGGGAAGGTAGATGCTTATTGCCCTACAAAAAAATAATTGGGCATACTGCAGTGTTCGTAGCTACTCCACATACTTTGCAGTGACAGCAGCAGCCAACGTGCTTCGTTCATCTTGCTGTTCCCGAGATAGGAAAGTTACCTGACAATATACATGGAGAATCCATAACAACTGTGCCACATAGATGAGCATAACATTCCCAAGCAACAAAAGAAGGGCCACTAGCACAATTTACAGATTGAAAAAAGAAAGTAAGATTAATTAGGAAAGTAGCTCTAGATGAGTGACAAGTAGTAAAAATAGTTACCAGTTGACTGCTTGAAACATCTAGGATTTTCTCTAGGTCCTTGATGTGACGAGTGACCTCCTTCAGGAGAAGCTTGAGCCTGTTTCCAATGACATGCACCTTTTCTTTGGCTTCCAGGCAGTCCTTGCCTTCAGCATGGACCAGTAGTTGACAGGACATGTCTTGCAGTGATGCAACTTTCAACTGAGACTCTAGCAGCTCACGTCTAATTTGCTATTACAACAGCAAAGTATCAGAGTTTTCTACTTAAATATTGTGCAATATGTGAAGCAGAATGCTAGAACTTATAAAAAGTGAAAAAAACAAGAGCATGCAGGCATCACTTAATTAAACTTCCAAAATCACTGCAGTAGAAGTACTAAAACAAAGTAGCCATAGCCCTAAAATCCTTGCAAGTTGTAACAAAAGAAAGTACTCTTCTAATGAAGTGATAAATGCACATAATTTTTCTTTCCTGTAATTAAACTGTAAGATGTATAATCTCTCACCATTCCTGTCTATTTCAATAAGTTCTCATTAAGAAGAGATTTTCCAAAACCTCTCTCTCCCCCTCTCTGGCACATGCACACACCTAACCCCCACCCCAACCCACCAGCAGGATAATTAGACAGTAGCCTTGATGGTTTTCATATTGAAACCATTTTGTTTACCCATGAACTGCATTACTGCCAGGACCAAATACTCTGCCAATAGTGATGCCAACCCCAGACTTTCTGATAGTCCAGCACACATAACAGACTAATTACTAACCTCCAGAAATACCATCTTTCTGCTTGGCAACTTTTGTTAAACCTTTAAACATAGTAGGTGTTTACAACCCTACCATTAGTAGTCTGTGATGATCTTGCAGTATGTCTGAATCCTGGTTTGGATTAATTGGCAAGATCTCATTCTTTCTTCTGTCAATGTTCTCCAACCAAAGCAACAAACCATGGCTCATTTCATGGAAATCCTACAGTAGAAAGGTGAGTCTTTAGAGATGTCACAAAAATCCAGCATCATTCAGGTGTCATTATTCTCACTGCAGAATCAGGTGTACATAACCGTTGCATAATAGCAGCTTATATATAAGTATCCTATGATATTGATACTATTGTCTCATCTATTTATACCCTAATATTAGCTGATGAGGATGCAAGATGGAGCAGGTGCAGGAAGAAGATAAATTTAAGTGAACCTTAGCAGCTCCAAAGCTCAGCATAATGTCAACAAGAGAATGATCTCGCACATGACAGTACAGACCTGGCACTGCATTAGGGCATCCTGCAGCGAACAGCGCCATTCTTCTATCATACTGCATACACGGTCCCAACGCATGTTCATCTGGGACAAGCGCGCCTGCAGCTTCTTGCTCTCTTCGGTGTCAGCCTGAATGAATTCTGAGCTGCACAGGTTGATGGAAAGGATGATAGCTTTGCGGTTGTCAACTGCTTTCTGCAGTTCCTGGATGTTAAGAAAATAAAAGGAAAACAGGACCCAAAATTCAAGTCACAGGAAGTATGACAGAGACATCAAGAATCACCACCTCTAACCATCAACATTAAAAAGTAATGGGTTTGCTGTCAGTTATCACACAAGGGTAACTTAAGATACCATTTCCCTCTTTACTTGGAGCAGCAGACATCCGTGGTCATTGTGTGGTAACTTTGCAAATGCTCACTCTTTAGCATACTTTAAGTTTTATTGCAAACTAAATTAGAACAAAGTGAATTAAAATTTTAATGACTGAAATGCCTTTAGTCATGATGCAATTTTAAACATCAGAAAATCTGGCTCATACTTCAAATGTCAGAAAGGCAGGAAGGACCTGGCAAAAACCACATAGCTTATTTATACGGAGTCCAGGAAGCTAAACAAAATGTGGGGCAGTCACTGAGAAGCTCCCAAAAAGGCTTTTGCCTCTGTCTGCGGTTTGTTGAAAATTGTGGGGTGTTTTTTTCACAAGTATCAACATAAGTCTGTTACCCATGCTAATCCTATGTTAAAAGATGTACTTCTATTGAAGGAAAAAGCAGTATGCAAAGAGAATGTAAATATGTTATCCTTCTGATTTGTGGAAACATGAACCGTATAAAAGCACTTTGATTTGGTTACGTTGGAACTAGCAAAATAAGCCCTAACTGTAAAGCAGGGTCTGTATGATATGAGGGTCTTCCTTGAGTGAAATAGGATAAGAAAAGAATGATTTTGGAAGATCCTCTTCTCTTATTTTATAGCTTTTTCCTCATAAAGTCCTATGTCACAGTAACCTTCATATAACTGAGTACAGCTCTATTAGATTCTACCTAAAGTCCATTAATGCTTCTCCTAAAGCAATTAGATTCAGCACTGTAGGAAGCATTCTCTCCCTGCAAAATATACACTCCAGGAGTGGAACTTGTTCCTTTTATATTTGGCTTCCATATCATTTGAGGCAAGGGCATGACAGACTGGACCTTGTAATTTGACCTGGTTTTATAGTATAAAGCATCAAAAGTCACAGCCCCCTGGAGAACAAAATGCCAACAGCAAGAGCAAGATGATAACTGCCAGGAAAAAGTAAATATTTGTTTCTTTTAAAAGTAGCTGTGTTTTACCATATGGTGTACTAGAACAGATCTTAATTTAATATGATTTCTAAAGTCACTTTCTCATTTCACTCATTAGCTAAATTGTGCTTTGCAGGACTGGTGGGGATAAGGACTCCATCCGTGAAATGTGGCTGAATTGATAAGGTGTGCTGCAACTTATTTACAGAGCAATTGACTGAAAACAGAGATAAAACCTACTTTTAATTTTTTAATTCGGAGCTCAATGGTTTGTAGGTCTGTGCTGAGATTCAGACAACGGAGCTTCTCTAGGTCCTCTTCTGTCTCTCCCAACCAAGCCCAAATGTTGTTCAGGTCAGAGTTAAACTGCTGCCATTGCTGCAAATTTTGCTTCATTCTTAGTTCTTTGCTTAGAGCTTGAGCCTGGATCAATTCCCATCGATCAATCACACCTGCAGAAACAGAGAAATGTAACTGAGCTACAGTAAAATGATTTAAAGAAAATGGGTAGCCTGAATGAAACATTAACATATCCCAGATTAATTTAAAAAATACTGAGAATCAAGTTTCATATGACAAAAGTAAAGAATCTGGAGAATGGGCCAGGTGATCTAAGATTTTTTTAATCTCTAAATTCTATGACTTTATGCTAGTAAATATTTAGGAACCCTATGTACTATGTGTTAACCTAAAAAGAAAATGATCCAGCTACATTTGCATGCATAATTACCATGAATAAATAAGGACTGTTGTATTTTCAGATGGTTATTCTGATATCTAACCTTTGCATGTAATATTATAGATCATAATATAAGCAGCCACTGAATATATAAGAATGTGTATGAGATGTATATCTGGGTAATTATACCTTTTCATGTATAAATAGATATTATATAAAGGTTTAATTATACATGCAAACATGGACAATCATCCTTTCATACACATGGAGATAGAAGCTTGTACACAAGCTTCATAAATATGAACTACCATAAACTACCATTTCACTGGATGATGCCGGGTATATATTCAAACCGAACACGGCACAGGCTACCTACTCATGTGCTCGTTTGCGTTTTGATTGTAATGCATTGGAGCAGACTTGATTAATCGAGTCTGTTCCGTGTTCTAATTAGAATGTTCCAGCTTTGTCCCGCTGTCATGTCTATTAAGACTCCATGCATTTTAAAATGGTTACGGGAATGCTTTATCTAAACCTCATTGAATGAGCTTTAACTAAAGCACCCAGTGGTCATTTAAAAATATATAGGGGCTTAATACATGTGACAATGAGCCATTTTAATTAAGGCAGATGTCTGGGAACCACTTTACTTAAAACACCCCCCTCCCCACTACCCTGAGCACATGTATAGGTGGCCATTAACTGTTACTCCTTTGCTTTCCATGGAAGGACTGTACATTACTTACCAGCTGTTTGCGTTTCTGTGCTGTTCAGATCAATAAATCCAGATAGCTTCTCCTCTTCTTCTTTCAGCTTGTAACCAAGCCTTTTTACTGAGTCAATGCTCCCACTGCACTCACCTAGAAGCTTCGTCTGTTAAAAAAATACATATTAAGCTATGCCGTGCAGAAATAACTCATGAGTTAAATGGCTGATTACAAAGCAATTTCTATAAAACTTCTGAAGATAGGTCCCAACCTGAAAAGAATGGGAGGAATCCTATAGTTTTAATGATCTGCAAATGATGTACATATAGAGTGGAAATGTTATGATGCATTTAAGCATGGATCTTTTCCATTCAAACTGGAATGGGAACATTTGAATAAAATGTGAATATTGTAATTAAACTACTCACAATAAGTGTTGTTTTATTAATAATTCATATGCAAACTAAGTTACATGATACATATTTGTAACTCATCAGCAAAACAAAATACTACAGTTTAGTCTATAAAAATCTGTTCTTAAACTTTATGTTTTTGGGTTTTTTTTAAAGAATCATTTTTACAGGAATAAATGAATAGGTGAGAAAATACGATGACACTGCACAAATCTAACTGGACAGTCAATTCTAGGACAGGTTGGCAACCTGCTAAGGCTGCAGGCCAGATTAACCTAGCTTGGCTCTGTGGTGGGTGGAAGGGTGCTAGGACCCGCCATTGCCTCCGTTTTTCCCCATGTCAGCATGGGAAAACGTGACTGCTGCCAAAGCCCACTGCCTCCAGCCACCAGGCCTGTGGACTGGATCAAAATGCTCTATAGGCCAGATTTGGTCTGCAGCCTGTAGGTTGCTAGCCCCTTTTGGAGGGTCATAATTGGGTATTTAAAATCACAAACAACTTAACTTTATATAGCATTGGCAATGCGCGTATATGAGGAAGTGCAGCTAATAGGCAGTTATAGCTAAATTACAGCTATTTGTTCTATGGCAAAAGTAATATTTTCAATACCTGTTCTCTCAATAGGTGAGATAGTTATGATACTCACGTAGCCTTTATAACTTAAATCTAGCTCTGGCCCTGTGGGTGTTTTGCTGCGGATGATGTTTTCTGTTTGCTGTATTTGGAAACGGCTGGTATCTAAGGCCTTGTCCAGCTGACGGAGATGTGTTTCCAAGGCACCTGTCTCTCCTACAGCAAAATACATGAAAGTAATGACTATAACTTTGAAACTGTTCAAAATCTTTGCTTTGGTTCAAGGAAACATATAAGGGATGCACTAACCAAGTTAAACAGCATGGAAAAGGTGACTACAGTGGCATGTGTTGAGAAATGACAAAGCAAAATGGTAACTAATTACATGCTAGTGTGTTAGCAGCTTTCCAGAGGACAGATGACTATATTGATGACTGCACTCCCCATGAGGATATTAATCAAAGCTTTCATATTTGCATATAGGTCGACAACCTGTTCTAAAGAGTCTTTCCCCAAAATAATTCTTGATCCCTCTGAAAGACTGAAGTCTTGGCAGGATTTTATGATGTCCCCATACTTTAGTTTTGTGACATTATGCTTTTTCAGATCTAGAAGACTGCCATGGACTGAGTGGAATACTAGTTTGCATCAAGAATCCTATTTCTATTCTACTACAAAGGAGAAAAGCAGTATGTGCCTGCCAAGTGATGCTGCTAGAATTAGACACCGTGTCATTACTCAATGTTTTTGAAACAAGACAAACTTCCCAGAGATCAATTCACCTTTGCAGTGTGTCTGATTTCCTTTAGTTTAGTTACACAGACAAACATCCAAACACTTGTGTGCCTTTCCCCCACTTCTGTCTAACAGGAAACATACGCTGTCCTATCATGTCTCTCAGTGGAGGTAACTGATTAATATCTCTGGGCATCTGAAAACTTTGGAAGCAGTACAGGAAGGGCAGCCATACATCTTTGCCTGCACTTCCTGACGTGCCCTATAAAGTTTCTTTTCGTAGTGTTGTCTAAAATTAAAAAAAAAAAATTTTTAACACTTATTTGCAAAAAAGGAAACAGTGAAACACAGCTGTTTTATCACCAACCATGACCTAGGGATTTGCCCTCATTCTCAGACTTTCATGGGAGCACAAGTACTTTGAAGTCTGTAGTGAAGACTGAGTCCAGCGAGCTCATGAGTGAAGGTATCTGGACATGCACATAACCTCTCCAAGATTCTGTCAGTAGGATGTAAAAAGTGAGAGCTGTCCCCATGATAAATCCTCCACTGTAAGAAGGGCAAACACGTGACCTAATAAAATCTTCACCCTCGCATTATTAAAAAGCTGCTTGGCAAGGAATCACTGTTTCTCCTTCTACTAGTGAGGAACAACTGTTAACACACAACTTATAACAAAGTAAAAAGTTGGTTGGTATAGTTATGCAAGATATAAAGATGTAGACAATGAACTGAGCTTTTTAAATTCAGTTCTCATCCCTTTCCACCTCTGCATCCATCGCCACAGAAACAGAGGAAAAGCAAGTCTCAGGATCCTGTTAAAAGAATTTCTTACTTTAAATCCTTCTTTTATAATAGCCTCCAAACTCTAAGCAGGTCCTACCAATTTGAGCAGAGTACTTCTAATCAGATAGGTTTGGTTAGCCAGAAACTGAACTAAAACACTTTCCACTCCTGTTTCACCCACGTACCCAACAATACCTTTAAGTCTGGTAAGTAAAGCAAGGAATTCTGCATTAACAAGCTTGTGGTAGCATGTGAGAAAATATCTACCTTATGAGTTGTGAGAGGTACAGAAAATGTGCTAAGAAAAGAGGAAATTGTTAAAGGTGTGGAATACGATATTTGGCCTAGCTGTACTCAGGCCTTTTTTATGCCTACCAGAAATATTTCTGAGTGCATTTTCAGTAAGTTTTACATACGCCTCAGGGCTTTCAGGGATCTCTACATCTGCAAAAATAAAAGCATAATCTGAATGGATAGCTCAGCATATGTGCTTCAGTCTCCCTCTAATAGGAAACCCATTTTCCTGGAAAGTGAAGATCATCAGTTTTAGTTTAAGTGACATGCTCCTTTATGGCAAACAGAATATAAAACTGAATCACAGCATGCCTAGTGAAAAGACCATTAGAATCCCAAAAGAAAAAAAAAAAATCAAACCCATTTTTAAATGCTGACAGAAAACTGAAAAGCACAAGGCAGTAACACTCAGGCATCAGGAAAAAAAATCCTTCATTTAGACCTCCCTAATAACAAATAGGACATATTTACAGGCTTCACTTACATTGACATTTTGACTCATTATTAGTATTTATTATGCAGTCGTGCACAGTCAGGCTTGTTATTCTCATAAAAGGTCAAATTCTAAAGTCCTAATTCAGGCAAAGCTCCCAATGATGTCAATGTGAGAGCCTTGCCTGAATAAGGGTTGAGTAAAAATCCACTTAAGGATTTTATGATCTGGCCCAGGGTGTGGATATGTTTCCTTGGAATTTTCTCTTCCCTTTGTCTCATGCTACTTGCTTTCATCCAATCCCATTTCTTTAAGTCAAAGGATTGTTTTAGCTATTAATGCTGCAGATGACAGTTTTATCTGGCAGACAGTGGAGGCACTGAGACAGCCAGTTCCCTCTTGGTCACGCATCGACTACACCCCTGTAAAATTTTAAGCTGCAGTCATCCAGAAGTGCAGAAGTGTCAGAGGCCAGAGGCATCTCTCTAGGACATGTGTTCAAGATCTTCAGGGGCTTCTTAAAATTATTTTCCATATGCTTAACAGCTATCTGGTTGAGTTATCCTACATGTAACGTTTGTTTCCCTTTCCTGAGACAGAGAAGAGAAAGGCAGATAGAGAGAGCGCACACACATGAAAGAGAGAGGGTGGCAAGCTGAGCAATCATACCTGTTATACTAGCTGCTCCTCCAAGATAGAAATCTTTGTCTTCTTGTCCTTCTTCTTCCTCAGAGTGTAGTGCCCTTGAAACAGCTGTCTCCAAGTCCCTACTGAGGTCATAATCATGATCCCATTCCAAGGGGATGGAGTCTACACTAGCAGGAGTATCCCGCCCTGACCTCTCACTTCTCACAGGCTGGGCAAGCGACAGTGAAAGGTTGGAAGAGGGGTGAGGGGAAAGAACACTGTCTGCAGATTTGTCATGCCAGTGTATGTCAGAGAGATCTGCTGATTCATCCAAATCCACTTCTCTGTCAGAGAGGTCATGTTCATCGTCTGTTAGCTAGAAGGAAGCACCAGCACAAAGTCTATTAATTCAACTTGGAGAAACAATGTCCTTTCCTCCTAGGTCAATGAGATAAAAATGTCACTGGGTAACATTCAAGCTGACAGGATGCCAATTTTTTTTAATGCATATAAAATAAAAGGATAAAATGAGTAAGAGGGCTAAGATTAAACTCAGCTGAACTCCTTATTGCTCATCTGTATAGTCTCATGTCTGGTAACTGTCTCCAAACTTATTCCAGATATTATCTTTACAAAGGAAGCAAAACTAGTGCAGTATTTTGGAAACAAATTATAAAATGTATCAAGGAGATTTATCTTGATTATTGCTGTCATTTGTTCTTTTGAGAAACCACCTCTTTTGCTTTTCTTCAGAAGGGCTTTCAAGACAGGTTTTGAAAACCTCCTTGACTTCCTGGCTGCATGTTCACTTTTGGGGGACTTGAATTTTCATCTGCTGTACAGGAGGTAAATGTTTGCCTCCTTACCTCCCCAAGGAATTCAATAACTTTGCTCAACCATGGAATTGACTATAGAGGGTAGAAAGAATTTATATCCCTAGTACTGCACTGTCACTTTTTATTTCTGAAATATTCAGGAAACACTTGTTAATAATGCACAGATGTGCATGATGGCTTACAAAAGCAAGACAGGCTAGGTCTAAAGAGCTTGCACGCTAAACAAGATGTAACCTATCATGAAACAAAAACCATCAGAGAGATGAAGTTATCACAGTTACAACGAATGAAGATGATGGGATATTTTTGCAAGATTGTATAAGTTCTTTTTACTGTCTATAGACAGACAGACAGATAGACATCACCATTGCACCTATAAATTAACAACAAATCCTAAGTAAGTTAAAAAAAGGTTACACACAGGCAGGCGGATCAGTTTCTTGTGGTAGCGTTCCACCCGACCAAAGACTTCTTGACAATAACGCCGCAGCTCATCTAGTTCCTCTTCAATGACAGCTGCGTCCATGGGCTCACATTTCTCTATCAGTTGCTCACCCTGGCCTATTATCTGCTCGATTTTATGGTTGTTCAGTGAGATCTCCTGCTGGAAAGCCTGTGCAGTATGAGAGTCCATGATTTCTTGTTATTATAACTGACATGTTGATTTTAAGTGATTGAGAAAGCTAAGTCTTGGAAAGCTTTACAACTAGGATGGTTTGCAGACCAAACACAACCAGGGATGATTACACATCTTTCATGCCCCATTTACATATTACACTTAAGGCATGGTTAACCAGTTTATCGCATCTTAAATTGTGATCCAGTTACACGTTCAATCAATTAATGAATTAATGGCATGATAAAACAAGGAATAAGCCCATTGTTATTCCACAAAAAATGTGTAATAACTTTATGGTTCTTTCTTATCACACTATTAATTAAATGTATGGCCAGATGCTTCCCTGTGGCTGAGAGCACCATCAGCTGACAAGGCTCCCAGCAACAGGGGTGTGCCATTCATTGCCTGAGCTGCCAGCTTCATCAGCTGTAGGGCTTGCAGTTGTGGGAGCCAGCTACTTGCCAGTGTACAGCGAGCCTGGAATCGCAATCCTGGGCTTCCCCAGCATTAGCAATAAGGTGTAATTGGATCTGATGCTGGATCCCACAATTACAACTCCTGCCGTGGCATGCGCGGCATGGCAGGAGGCGTGACTGTGTGGATCCGGCATCAGATCTTATCATGCCTTGACCTGAACATCTAGGGCTTTTATAGATATGCTCCAGGAAGTGGGGGTGAGGGGGTGGGGGGGGTGGCATTTTAATTAGTACAGCTCCAAGAGCCACACTAATGAATGTACCTGGAGTGTCATGTGTATCAGTGTTCCTGCAGTGAAAAATTGTGGTGGGGGCACTTTAACTAAAGCT
The DNA here is from genome assembly GCF_000455745.1 of Alligator sinensis. NCBI lineage: Eukaryota > Metazoa > Chordata > Crocodylia > Alligatoridae > Alligator > Alligator sinensis. Next base: position 1,340,872 of record NW_005842120.1, on the reverse strand, counting down.
TGAATGTTTTTCAGTGCAGGGACACTGATACACGTGACTGGAGTCTGCTGGAAAGCAGTATTTACCATGCTCCAAAAGACTCGATTAATTGAGTCTACTCCAACATACTGTAATTAGAGTACTGGAGCAACCACCTTGCACATATATAGGATCCCTTAGAGAGGCCTTCAGAGAAAGCAAAAACTGGTGGTGACACTTAGGACTCCACAATTAAACTGTCAAATGATCTACCAAAAATAGGAGTCAATGGATTATCTAGTTTTGGATCATGCCAGATTTGGAAAGAACTGTTTTTCAAACAAGCCACATTTATAAGTATACAAAAGTATATATCAATAAAATGGTTAGGAATGGATGCAGTTTCTAAAACTAACACACTAACATATTGTTTTCTATAGTGCTATATACACTGCAGATGTCTCATTGCTCTCAGCAAGCAATTCACATGCTGGTAGTATAAAATCTATTTACAAACAGAGTAGCCATTATGCCCTTGACAATAACTCAGAGGTTTAGGCATTAGAAATTATTTCACTGAGCCATGAAACATCATATACAATCTGAGCATATATATTAACTAATCACTTCCCCGTCATTGTTGTGACAGGGCATTGGCAGGGCCCCCATCTCCCCTGTTTTTACCTGTGGCACAGTATATGCTGATCTTGGTGTTCTGGATATCATTCCTTGTAGCTGTGGGTGAGAGTCTGAAGTAACAATCTGAGGGATTCTTTGGGTTAATGACTGTCCTTGAACTCAAGGGGCTAGACCTGATGGCCCAGAAGGCCCCTTCCAACCCTATGTTTCTAGAAACCTCAGGACTTGCAAGTGATCATCTACACTTTTTGAAAATCTGTATTTAACTAAGGTGGCCAGACAGGCACATGACATTTCCTCTCTATCTCACTGCAAGGAAAGCACCTTTGGAAGGCTCACAGCATCCTGTGATCCTGTCTGAAATGCCAGTGCTGGGGATTGTCTTACAAGTACAAGGCTTTAATTGCATGGAAAAATACTTTTCAGGGGCCATTTCTTACACTCTCCTCTTCTGCTTATTTAGTTTTGATAACAGACCATTTTCTCTCTCCTACCTTGAGCTGCTTTATCTTTGCTTGGACATCACACTCTGAGAAGTGTTCAATATTGGTAAGCTGCAGGTCCATCTCTGTTAGCCAGACTAGAATATTGTCACGGGCTGTCTCAAACTCCTCACGCTGACCAATAAAATGCTGAACAAACAGAAAAGGGGAGGGGAAACTTAGGATGCCAAATTATCTAGCTTTCATATATACTATCCTTACAGTCTAACTGAAAATGAATCTGTTCTCTTCTCGTACCCCCTCCAGAGTCTTTCAAGTTCCCATCTCATGCTTTTGGCTGTGACTAGTAAAGCTACAAAGTTCAGATGCAAGTAAACATTCTCACTCTTCTCTTCCAAGAAAGAGCAAACTATCTAGGTTCATCTCCTGCAAGCTCTCACTTCACCACATTAGAAAGAGAACCCATGAAAATTCTGCCTGCAGAAAAACAAGATGTAAAACCCAGACAAAGAGAAAACTGCATGAGTTTATGATCTTAGAAGCTTACAATATACTCCGTGAATACAGGGCAGTGCTGAAAAAACACCCTGAAATGGAGACATACCTTTAGTCTACGCAAGATGGAGGCGACTCGCTTTTGTAAGTTGTCCCATCGCTGGTTCCCTTCATAGACCATCTGCTTGAGGCTGCAAGCGGAGTCAGTGCGATTCTCTCGGGCCAGACGGCGGTACTGTTTGTTAATCAGCTCCAACTGAGTCAGACTTTCATGTACCTGTCTCTGGAAGGCCTAACACAACAACAAAACATACCATCAGACACTCAGCCCCTGAAACTATTAAATGCAAATAGTGCCTCAGTTTGTTCTTGGTCTTAGGACTGCCATTGAGGGAGGTCAATTGTCAAGGTTAAGCCCCCAACATTCCTGGATACTCAGTCAAAACTAGACAGTTTACTCTCAAAAGGGCAATTTGGTGGTGTGCGGGCTGGGCCGCCCATTTGCACAACCCCAGTAACTCCAACATTGGTGAAAATGTTTGGTGGAACAGATCCTGACTGAAGGATTGGGGCTTTTAGACTAGAAAGAGCTACGAGAAACACTGTGTTACAAATCCACAAGTTGGAATGCATTCGAATCCTCCTGTCAGAATGACAGACAAGTGCAATTTTATCCCATGAATGAGGTTATGTCCTTTCTAACAATTCTTAAGCCTGCTTCTTTGAGAGCAGGGAGTGTGTGAACTGTGGGAGTGTGTGAATTATGAACTAGTTCAAAAGTGCCTTAAACAGTTAGAGTGTTTCAAGTTATACTGACTTGAACTAAACTTCAAGTTTGCCATGGGGAAAGAAAAACAAAACAAAACAAAAAAGCACATCATTTTTCTGTAGACAAGAAAGCCAAAATTCCTTTGGTTTCACAGAATTTCTCTAACCTCAATGAATGTCTACAGTAATAACACTGGATAGATGCCAAAAGATGAATCTGTCAATAGTGTGAATAATAACTATACATTCACTGGAATGGCATTCAAGGCATTTTTTACCTTCCGTATACAGGTGTGCACATATTTATTTGCACAAGTACTCATAGAAAGAACATTTTGTCAGTATTTATAAAATCCTATATTTGAGAAAATGCTTGTGCCACATGTTCAAATCCTCCTTTCAGTCAGAAAAAACTTCAGTCAACCAACGCAAGAGCAGAAACACTAATGCGACTTAGGCTGTCAAATAAACTATGTGAATAAAAAAACCAAACAAACTCTCAAAATCAGTCAGAGAAAGCAGGCTGTGATTCATCCAAAGGTAGAAATATGTTAAAAATGTGTTGGATTATGGATTAACAGTTTCTTAAAAGCAAGGTTTCATTGGTTGGTATTTTGTGAGTAGAAAAAAAAGACTCAGGGATAGATCTAATAGTTTTGTAGATGCTTCCACTTAAGGCATTGTAATGCTTATAAATTAGGCACTTTGCCCCTAGTAGGGAGATCAGACAAGGTTAAGCCACCAACGTGCCCAGCTAGTCAATCAATGAAAAAAGTTTTCTGTATCAAAAAGGACCATCCAGATTGCCTAGGCACTTAGAGGTAGCCAATAGGAAGTGCCAGAGTCTGAACTGTAGCTCTGAAGCTTAAACACCTGACTCAGTGCAAAACATTAGGCACTTTCAATGGATCCAAGTGCATCTACAAGGAAGATGCTTAACTGATAGGACCACTGAATTCAGTGGACCAGTGACTACTGCTAGTGTTATTTCTATTCTTTTAACCAATGGCTGTTTAACTGTAAAATACATAAATAGGTCTAGAAATGGGGACTAGAACCCAAGTTTCCCCCTTCTATGGGGTGTCATCAGAGCTACAGCCAGTCTTCCTGTTGCTTTTCATTCTGGCCCCATGAATCATGGAATTGTGGTTGTCTAGTGTCTCAGCTTCTACAGGAGGACAACCCCACCAGTTTAGGGCACTACCTAGTGGTTAGGGTTCTCTCACAGAAAGTGGCAGAATAAAGGATCGAGTTTCCTCACATGGATGAGGGCCTGCATCCTTTCCTGCACGAATGATTTGATTGCTAGACTATCGCACTAAAGGTGGGCCCATCACCAATGGTCCAGAGTGACTATAGAATTCTGTACTGAACTTGATGCTGTTGGTGTCAACCAAGTAAGTGTCTTGTGAATGCTTCACAGATCAGGGTTTTTGATGGAGTTGAGATACTTCCCAGAACCACTGGACCACTTTTGGAGCATGCTCAAAAGCTGTGTAAATGTCCAAGAACCTTTTCCATCCAAAATGGAGATGCTCAAATGGCTTTGGGACTGCTGGAGAAGAGTCAATATTGATCATTTTTGTAAGTTCAGCAGAAATCAGACAGTGAGGTCCTGTTTCAGTGCTCATGCGAATGATTTGGATCTGGCTGAAAGTGTGTTACATACTTAACTCATCTCTCTTAAGGACATGTTTAGACAATTAATTGCCTTTTTACTCCCAAGTGCCTAGTTTTACAAATCTGCATTTTGCACAGCTGTAGGTAGCAAAGAAACCCTGGCAATAAGGAATACTAGAGGAAGAGACATGAGAACACTGGAAAACAAATACTCTTTATATGCTACAGTCCTTGATACAAACGCCTGAAGGAGTGCTCAGTTATTTCAACCTGAAAAAAAGCATTTGTGTCTAAGAAAGCCCTAGACAAAGGTAAAGGAGCTGGGTTGAAACAACAGCAGTATTAAATGGGCCTTGTCACTACTGTAACCCCCCCAAGTTTAGACGCCAATTAAATTAAAAAATAAGCAGTTTGGCTACTGGAGTAAAATGCAAGTGGCAAGGTCAGTCAAAAGAGCAAAACATAGAAGACAAGCGGATTCTTTTATGGGAGAGGTTTAAATCTAACTGCATGTCTTCTATCATCTCTGAGGATTTAAGAACATTATTCTACAACTGTGTAATTTTACAGTTGCTCTTTCACCTGTTATCAAGTCGTGTCCAGCAAAAGAACAGGTGTGGGTGTTCTTCAGTTCAGCCTTACAATAATTCATTTGTTCCTTTTTCTCTCTGTAATCACACAGCAGCGAAATATTGGACTGCAGCGTGACTTTGTGCAATAGAGTCCACAATAATCTTGTGTAATACACTGCAGGACTGAAAATATTCTAACCTATTTTGTTACTGCTCTCATAGACTTTATAGCTAATCGATGGTGTGAACAGGAGGATAAAATTAGATCAAAATTAGTTTTGATACAATCAAGAGAAATTCACTTTCACATTTATGATCCGGGAGGACCCCACTACATGTGAGTAGTAGGAACACTATTTTGGGATTTATATCTCTACCTTATGATAGCTGTAGAAGCTGTTTGCAACTGTGACAATTCAAAAAAAGAACTAGACAAGAAACTGAACTGTTTTCTGAAGAACTGTTGCTATATTCTCCTCTTGCATTCTTCTTGCCTGTAGTTTGTACTATTTATATAATCAGAAATTCACTGATCTGCCTGAGAGTACAGCATGTGCGGGGCAGAAGGGGAAAGGTGGTGCAAAAAAGGTAAGAAAGGGTACATGCAGCCAGACTTCAGGTAGAGACAGGTCAGCTGTGAAGGTTAGAGATAGATGAGATATGCATGGTACTCTCTCATATACAGTAACTCATTACATGTGTTATTTAAGCCCTGGTTACCGAATGGAGGGATGATGGAACGAATGGGAAGACGGTCTGAAACAGAATATACATTTTTCCAAAGAGTATCTTTCTTAACGTTAATATTATATAGTAGCCTTTTGCTTCACTACTATAAAAAGGTCTGTGTGTGTTTCAGTAATGAACCCTGATCATAGTTCCCATAGGTTTGTACATAAGTAATAAAATCTGAGCCTGGCTAAAGCCATTCCAGAAAGCTTTTTCCTTCAGCTTTAAATTACGCCACTTCCCCCAGAGCAAAGCAAGCCATGAATAAAAATGTTCGCATTTAAAAAAAAATATTTATACTTTAAGAGGATTTGATTAGTTAATAGCATTTGACTTCTTGGACTGCTGAAATAATGGCTCAGATTTATTATTTTCATAATTAATTTCTTTTTTCTTATCTAGAATATTTCCCTTATAATTAAGTAGGAGACCATCAACTGTGACAAATCACCTGAATAGTCTGCAAAAGTTCCATTTATTTCACATCATGCTTATCTCACTGTAGTTATGTTACCATTGAAGGGCAGTGATTAACTAAAGGCACCAACAAAGGCCTCAATCTTGTGAGTGCTTTAGCACACACTTTGGTTTATGTCATTGACACATATCAGCAGACTTCTGATTATATCAATACTGCAAACTAAAGACGAAAAGAATGTTAGAAGAGAATATAGCAACAATTATTCAGAAATCAGGGACTACTTGTATATAAAATTATTTGTAAATTACAAGTGCTCAAAAGATTAGGCTCAAAAGAGGAAACGTGGTAAATCTACAAATATCTGACTTTAAATAAAGAGGAGTTATTTGGGATGGTAGTCTACAGGCCATTATAGGGTGTGGACACAAAGAACATTTGAAATGTTTTAAGCAACTCTGAAACATCTTTGAAATGTTTCAAAAGCTGAGCATACAGGTGGGATAAAAACGGTCAAAAAAAAAATGTACCTGGAGGATTTGGGTAGGAAGGGAGTGGAGCCAAAAGCTCCTGGGAGATGGACCAATGATAGCGTGCTCCACTCCCTTTCCCTATGGGGAAAGTAGAGTTTGCAGCCCCTCATCATGCCCCCTGGCTGGAGAGATTCTGAAGGACTTCAACTGAGAGGCAGACAGGGGCTATATGTCTTTCCATGGGTGAAATGCTTCATTTTTTAAAGTAATTCCAATATTATAGCCTGAAATGTCTCAAACGTTACATCTGCTCACTCACATAAGAAGAGGTAATGGGATGAACTTAAGGAACAGGAAGAAGATACAAAGTGAATATCAGAAAAGGTTTCTTGGCAATGAGATTTCTTAAGCTACAGAACTATTTTCTTCCAAGGGAAATAACTGAAAGCCTGTTGATTAGGGATATTTAAAAAATGATGGTGGACAAAACACTGGACAGTGAGCTGCAGGAAACAAGTGTGCACTGGCAGGTAATAGAAGCCCAGTAGGCATTTTTTTAAATTTCTTGCTAATATACTTTTTTAACTATTATTAAAATGGTTAGTGGGAACAGCTGCAGAATCATCAACTCTGCTGTATTAATACAGCATCTCTGTTGAGCAACTTATGTTCTGAAAGGAGAAGAACCAGCTGGCTGCTGTAATGGGATCTACAGATATTAAATTTCAAGCATCATAAGTTACCTCAAATTTCTTTAGCTCTTCCTTAGCAACTGTATACAACACACCAGAGGAGCTGGGGAAGGCAGCTGTCCTCTCAGAAATTTTTAGCCAGTCTTCAAATCGAGAATAGTCATCCAAGAACTTTTGCCACAACCGCCATGTCTCTTCAATTCTGCAAAGAAAAATGGAAAAATTAGGGCATGTTTAGATTGGAGGTCATTTGCCTTGCATTACTCTACTGGATCATCAGCTAGAAAAGGGAATCAGCATTGCATCAAACAATAATTGGATCTTAACCAAAACTTGACAGGAGAGTTTATAAATGGATCACATAAATAGCTGACTGAATCCAGCTTGCACTGGAATAAGGCAGAAGGGTGTGTGTGTGTGTGTGTGTGTGTGTGTGCATAAAAGAACACAATGGGTGTGTCCCCACAAGCCATTTGAGGTGCCAAAAACTGCACACGCTGCACATGCAGGCATTTGTTGCGCTGCTAATTTGCAGCGTGGCAGGTTTTTTTGACACTGGGAGATCCTGGTGTCAGAAAAGTCCATGCCAAAAAAAAGCAGGACAGTGTATTTGGTGGCAGCATGTGCTACCCATAATTGGAGCCTAGCCAGCCAGAGCCTTGCTTTGGCTGTTGGCCAGGAGCCGTGAACCTGAATCACCACTGCTGGAGCTCCAGGAGGCTCCCAGAACCCCAGGTAATGCACCCAGAACCCCAGGTGCTGACCCCAGCCACCTCTACCCCACCCAGGGCAACTTACTGTGTGCCAGTGTGCATGTGGGGGCATTTCCTGGGGACAACCAGCAGAGGCACAATATGTGCCATTGCTATCTGTCCCTGAGGAATGCATGTTCCTGTTTGTGGGAAAGCACCCAATGGGTACATTTACATGTTCAATTAGTGTGTCATGATAAACTCTGGTGCAGTTCGCACCAGAGTTAACTACTCCTGGGCACAGTGTCTACATCTGCACCTGGGACCACAGCAGTTTGAACTGGAGCAGAGCAGCCCTGGTCTGGCAGTAGGCTAAGGGGGTCTGCCCTGGGGTCTGGATTGTGGCTTCAGGCAGCAGAGGGACTGGCCAAGTTTAGTGGAACATATTTGTGCCACTGCTATTTGTCCCCGAGCAACCCCCTGCATGCGTACCCCTGCACACGGCAAAAGGGACCTGGGTGGGGTAGGGCCCAGCAGCCTTACCTGGGATCCTGGGAGCCTCCTGGGGCAGCAGCAGTGCCAATCTGGCCATTTGGAGCCTGGCTGGCACCCAGAGTGTAGTTCTAGCCAGCCAGACTCCAGTCTCTGGCAGCAGCACATGCTGTTGCCACATGTGCCACTCCTTTTTTTCTGGTGGCAGCTTTTTTTTGACTCAAGGATTTCCTGGTGTCAAAAAATCCTGCCATGCTGCAGATTAGCAGCATGGTGCATGGGTGCACATGCCCCATGTGCGGTGCCACAAATGGCTTTGAGGCACTGTAAATTGCACGTGTGCGCTCATGAAGATGTGCCCAATGAGCATGTCTAAAAATCTGGCTAGGTTATTTGACAGCTTCAGAAATGTAGCTTTATGTATGCTAATTACACCTACACCAATAGCCTACAGACCAGAAATTTTTCATTAAATTAAAATAAAGAATCAAGTTATTCCTATAGCAACTAAGAAGTTGCAAAGGGAATTGTAAAATTTACAAGAGACAGTTATCTAAGAAGATGAAATATATTGCTGCTCTTTAAAAAGAAACATTAGAAAAATCATTAAGTATATCCACCCTATATTACCCTGAAGTGCACACAACATTCCGTTTTGACAATATTTTGTTATTATACACAAGTGAAAGATAAAATGGGAGTTCAAATGGCATCCACTTCAATTAGAAGACAATTCTGTTATACTTAGATGTGTAACAGAGCCATTCAGTTGAAATGGCAGACCTCTGGAATTATACACAACCTCACTGATTCAATGTGCTTCTGTACACATATAAAGTTATATTTGTGCAGAACCCAATATAAGATCAAAGTAGGGAGGTTATCTGTTTTTAAATTCCCCAGGAATTGCAGAAAAAGAGAGCTGGGAGGGACCTCACCTCTGTTCTCTTGAAGGTTCAACATACTTAAGAACAGATGTATCAAACTCATCTGGACCTGTGGGCTGGATGGTTGTTGTAGAGCTGGTCCACAGGCCAGATAAGCATGGAGCTACCATCTAAATGCCTGATCCAGAGTATGTGACACCTGGTTGGGTTTGTCTGGGATGCTGGTCCTAGTGAGTACCATGAAAAAATGCCTCTCCCCTCAGCTCTTGTACCCTCCAAGTCTTCCCTTTCCTAGATAAACCCAGTTGTTTCAACACTCATTCATATATCAAGTTTTATTAAACCTTTTTTATTCTTGTTCTTTTCTGGACTTCCAATTTCTTTCTAAACTTCTTCAAGCATGCTTCCAAAAACTGTACATTATACTCCACGTAAAGCCCCACCAGGGCCAGTAGACCTTTTCTGCTCTGCACACAACATTCACATTAATACATCCCAGAGTAACATTTCCTTTCTGCATCTGCTCCAATATCGTTGACTTGTATTCAATTTGCAGTCCACTATAAACACTAAACCTTTTTTTTCCTGTTATTGCTCCCTAGCCATACATCCCCCATTTTGCTGTTGTATGCATCTAACTGAATGGAGGAGAAACCACATAGTTTCTTTCCAAACTGGAATAGTCAGTGCTATCTCCTACTTTCCACGTGGTTTTAACTTACTTAAGTCGCCTTTCCATTGACATTGCACAGATGTTTCTCCACCTTCTGTCCAGGTTCCGTGTGGCCTGCTGGATGGAGTCGCACTCTGTTTCTGTGGCACAAGCATCACAGTCATGGAGGAGCACTTCACACAGGTTGAGAACGGATGCAACTCCAGTGCTGTGTTTTTCAATGTCCCTTTGAAGTTCCTGCAGGCCAATAAATCAAATCTTAAACAGATAAGACAAAACTATATGCTTCTTGAAAATAGGGAGCCCTTTTTACCTAAAAAATAAATAAGTAAATCAGAGTTTTTAAGAAGCAAGGATAAATGAGTACTAAACTACCCAGTCTGCTTAAATACTACTGTGACGTTACATACAATGAAACAGGTTAGCAGCAGTAGGAGATAGCACAGACCTCCAACTCGGTATTTCTTGAGGACAAGTTGCTGTAAATTGTCAAAGCTCAGTGAAGCCAGTAGAGCTATTAGAATTAACATCTGTTGAAGATCTGTTACCAGAATGCTGAAGTAATAGTGATACACGTTAATGAGGCAAAACTCCTATCACTGTCATTGTGTGGACAGGACTGTATATTTGCTGAATTCCTTCTAAGAGTGAAAAAGCTGCAATCAGAATAACAAGAATAAAAAGGTTTATTCTGTTAGATCGGCTTGTAGGTATTCACAATTCATGATTCTAAAAAACTTTGAAACTTATATGACGTGCTGCTCCAGGTTTAGCCCTCTGTCCTGGCTGAAATGTAAAAAGCTTGTATGTCTGGGCATGGACAGAAGTGACACTTTTTGCCTAATCTAGCCACAGAAAGCAGTTTACAGACGTGACCAAACACAAGTGCAGAGGGGTCAGATTAAGATGTTTCAAAACAAAGCATCTTCTGTAGCACCTGTTTGTGCTGTCTTCCAGCCTGTCACTGTTTTCAGAATGGGAGGGGGAAACAGAGCAGAGGTAGTTCGGGTTGGGATTTTTTTAGCCCCTGCTGGAGGATGGGGCAGGTATATTTGAGCCCCCCACCCTGAGGTAAGAGGGTTCCAATTCACCCACTACCTTCTCCAGTGCTGGCTGGGGAACCCCTAAAACAAGCTCCCTCTGCTCGCTCTCCCCCCTCCCATTCTGAAACAGGGACAGGTTGTGAGACAGGAGGGGCTATTGCTAGAGGAAACCAGCTGCAGGCTTGTAGCCTGCAGCTAGATTTCTCTCCCCCCTGAAACCAACAGTGAACTTCTGTTTGGTCCAGGGTATTGTTGCAACTCAGAACGCTTCCTGCAAAGCATTCTCAGTTACAGCGGGAAGCTGCATTTCTGTCTGCACCCTAAGTTTATTTTCCTTTTTGACCTTCATAAACACAAGCCACATATCTGTAGCTCACTGGTCTCACATTTTCAGATGAGTGGATGTCGTGCTGAAGGTTCAAGAAACATGACAACTTGACATATGCATAACAACTAGGGCTGTGCGAAGCTTCGGTCCCTGATTTGATTCAGGGGAGATTCAGCCCGATTTGGTGGCCGAATCTCTGAATCCAAGTCGAATTAGAGGACCCTTTAATCTCTCCAAATCGAATCAGAGAGATTCAGAAAGATTTGCGATTCAGACATCAAGACAGCTTTAAATATTTATTCTACATACCTCTATGTAGCAGGACCTCATGAATGCTGTGATGCTGGGGCGCATGGAGCGTCTCATAGAAGCACAGGGGGCACTCCCTGGTGGACCCAGAAGTGGACCGGAAGTATTTCTGGGTGTGTACTCTGGGTTTGCTGCCAAGCACACAGGGAGCTCCACCGTGCTCCTGTGGGACGCTCTATCCACCCCAGCATCACAGTCATCATGAGCCACGCCTGCTACCTCAAGGTATATAGAAAAAACTTTTAAAGTTGTGTCTGTCTGAATCGCTGATTCTCCAAATCAGTAACAAATCTTCAGATTTGGATTTGGCCGAATTGAATCCGGGACAGTGATCCAAATCAATTAATTGAATCACTGTCCCCGATTCAGGCCAAATACAAATCGACTATGGCCTGTTTCACACGCCCCTAATAACAACTAGTTAGCTGCCCAAACTCTATGCTACATTCCAAAGCCAGCACTTCAATTTCCACATTAAGCTCGCTCTATTATGGTCTTTTATAATACATTTTATCATGCTTCCTCAAAGCAATTGTTTTGTACCAGCAGAATGAAAGAAATAATTGCAGTCTCCACTCAGAAAGACATCTGGCAAGATAAGCCTAAGTTATTTGACCTGGTCCCATAACTCTTCACTAGTCTTCTATAAAAATCTGGAAATTTTGTGGCAGATTTTTTTGTAAAGTGGACAATTAAATAAGAAAACAAGTGACACAATGGGCACATCTACATGAGGCTTACTGCGCAGTTGACCAATTAAGTCTGCAGCAAACGTCTTGGCGTCTACACTTGCACCTCTATTAGGGTGCATGAAACTAATACACTTCACAGCAGGGTAGGACTTGCATTCCTCCTGCTGAGGATTTTTTTGTGCACAGTAGCATATGTGGAAACACTGCACTGGTTGGCTGTGGCACAGGGTGCCTCAGTGCAGCTGGCACACAGCCACCTTGTGACTCAGACAGCCTCCCCATAGCCCAGGAGCAAAAAACTGAAAAGCAAATTGCTCTACAGTTTATTTGTGCACATCAGGTGCATGTATAGATGTGCCCAACCAGTACCAAACAGCATCTAAACAGTTCATTTTAGTATTACATTTGCCCAGGGAATATGTGATTATGATGAAATACACATTTAGTAGATGCTTTTCCTATAAGTCTCAAGAGTCAACCATTAAAAATAATGGAAGTTGAGACTTTGGGGCATCAATCTTACCATGATAGATTTTTATGATAAATTCCAAAGTCTTGAAATTGTAGAGTACAGAGGGTCCTACTGCTATTTAATCAAGTGAATATATATGATTTCTCCCTCTCAACTTGCACAACTTTATTATTCTCTTACATATGGTACAGTATAAACAGACTAATCTTTTTGAGACGTTGGCACGCTGTGCAGCTTAGACTAATTTCCAGTTAATTTTTCCACTTTTTAAGAGGAAACTCAAAAATAAGTCAACTCAAAAATGGAAGATTTTTATTCTGACAGTCAATCCACAGGTGAACACTGAAGTATTTTATAAATCCCACTCTTTTCTGGCAAGTGATTTTGTTGTATACTTTCATTTACTTCCAGTGTTTTACACAAAAGTAATATGCAAAACCTTTCAATAGCTATACCCAGAATTGCAGAATTTTGCAGTTCTTATTGCCATCATTATTTCATGGCTGGAGTGCTACCAAGTATGTGAAGGGTTCAGGGCAACTGAAGGCATTGATCATGCACAGTCTTTTTTATTGCTCATTTCACTGATGCAAATGCTTCATATTGAAATTACACTTCCCAATAACCATCAGTGTAGGACTGAATGTGAATATTAGACTGATTGTGTGACAGTGATCTGCCATTTTTTGCTGACTACTGACTACCTTGAGATTGTACCTTGGGTTACAAAACAGCTTGATAAAGACAGCCATCAACACTACCAGAAAGTTGTATTTTCTGTAGTAGAGACGGGTAAGAATAAATGCCATTGTACAGTGCACTAATGGGATTTAATTTGGAATATTACATGCATTTCTCATCACCCATGTTCATGAAAGGCATATTCAAAAGTGGAACAGGTGCAGAGAGAGCTATTGGGAAGATGAGAGGAATGAGAAGTGTGCCTAATAAGAAGAGATCAAGAGAGACAGTGGCTTGTTTATTCTAGCAAAATGAAGACTGAAGGAAGACACAACCACTTTCCACATATATGTTTCTGAGAGAGAAGAGCTATTTAATGATGCTGGCACATCAAAAAAATGACAAACTTGCCATACATAAAATTTAGACAACAATTTAGAAGGTTTCTAACAATGGAAA
>NW_005842120.1:1275034-1327306 GCF_000455745.1 Alligator sinensis | reverse complement strand
GAAAGAGTGAGGTTTTGGAACACCTCAACTACTTTGAAACAAGCATTTTAAAGGGATTATATGATACAGTTGACCACAGCAGGTTCTTTTCATCCTTACATTCCTGCAAAAAGAGATGCATCTATGTCTTTCACTTGGTACCTTTATACTTGGTATTCTTCAATAGAGGCATACTCAAAATTATGGTTTCACAGGCAGTCCTATTTTCCCCCATTTTTCATTCATCCTACTGTATGCATTGGTACTATACAAGAATAGGCTTCAACAGGTAGATGTGATTACTATTCCAGTGTCTTTTCTTCCATATTCAAATGCAGTCACTGCAGGTAGGTACTGTACCTTATGTTATCTAAATTTGCCAAATTGTAGACTAATATTTTTCATATTTCACCTTTTCTGTGTATGCGGGGTTCAAACAAGGTGAACTCCTATGTCCATTTCACAATGACTTTACTCAGGTGATGTCTGCATTGATTGCCCCATCTCCCTGCGGTCTATCTATACACCTCAAATCTTATCAGTCTTTGCCAGCTTGTTTGAACTGTGCCACATGTGTCATCTCCTGTTCTTTTATCATCTTATAATGGGCCTCTTTTTTACAGTTAAAGTCATAATAGATGAAAGAATGAATGGCTTTTGAGATATAACTAGATTTACTGGGTTGGCAGGCTGTAGTGGAGTTTCATTCACTTTCCCTATGTTCTATCATTTTACTCACCCCAGTAACATGGCAGAGAATAGTGCACATGGCTCAAAAAGATCAAAATAACCAAGGATGGGAATCACAATGCAGGGATTTGCCTCCTGTTTCTGTTTTGCAATTTTACATTTTTAATTAAATTTGAAATTTGTGGTTGACTAGTAATTTATGGCAGTGCTAAAATTGCATGACTGTAAACACAGTTGAAATGACTGATGCTGTCACTGGCCACATCCACACGAGTCGCAGACTCGCAGTTCTTACCGCATAGTCATTCATACTTGCTTATGCATAAGCAAGTATGAAATGACTGCGCAGTAACTGGTGTTACTGCGTAGTACCATGGCCACATGTTTTTTTCCTGATGCTACTGTCCAGTATTGTTGCCACACAGTTAATGCCTGGCAATGCTACTACGTGATAGCAACGAGCTACAGCACAGCAGCTTGTTGCTACTGCACCACAGCATCTCATGTAGATGGCCCCACTGATTCCTAGTAATAGTTGTAATTATATACACAAGTATAAGCACTAATGTATTAGCACACTGACCTTGCAAACATACTAAACTTACAGGACAAAGCACTACTTCCAGTGTTGACTCTTTCATGAGAACACTTGATTCAAAAGAAACACGCCACATTCTATCATTGTACAGAAACTTCCAGGAGAAATAAAAGGATTAAATTGATACCTGGACTAAAAAAAAAATGCTCACATAAACACATTGCCAGAAAATCTCAAAGATGAGCTTTAATAATCATACACTATGCACTACTTTGTATAATCAAATCACTGCATGGAATTAGCTAGTCTTTGTAGCTGCCCTGTATATATTGCAAAACAGTTGGGGAACTAAGATTAAAACTGAGGCAGTCGATTTATTAGTCTATACTGCCATAATTGAATTATCCCTAACATATAATAGAATGCTTCTCTTCACAAAAACTTAAAAACTACTTCAATTAGTGTTCAGGAAAGCTGCATTTTTTTTTCCAGTCAGGGCCAATCTGCCTAGAAACCACCAACCAGAATACAAATGATATGTTAAGAGTGACAATATCTCTGACCTATGTATCCAGGCAGAACTGCCACAATGTAATGAAAATATGTAGTGGTAATTCATTTATTTACTTTGCAGAACTGATGCTATTTTCTCCTAGCTTGTATGGGGGAAAGGGAAGTGAAAAGCATACACACATTTTCCTCAAGGTTATAGTTTGATACAATCTTAAACAAAAATAATGTTTCCCATTTCTGATACTGCAGCACTTTCTACTTCATTCTAGAACTGTATGCAGACTTTGTTCACTGTGGCTAGGAACAGAAGAAGTTACACAGAAACCAGTTTAAGTGATCAGAAACTGGTTTAAACATATAACAGAATAGAAGTGCAGTGCACATAAAGCAGTTTCAAAATGGCTGAAACTTGTTTAAGATAAACCGGGTTGAATGTAGTATCAGACTTAACTAATTTAGGTCCAACCAGTTTATGAAACTGTTGTATCAGACCCATTCCTGGTTCAAGTAAAATTATAGTCTCCCAGTATCCCAGAATTTTGCAGCCCTGGCTGGGCTGGGCTGGGTTGTGCTGTGCTGTCTGCTCCAGAGAGCAGGGCTGACCCTGCCCCTCTGCTCCCTAGCTGGAGCAGTGAGGGCTGGCTCACTGCCCCTCCCAGACAAAATCCTGCTGAGGTCTGTGGCCTGGGAGGGGGGTTAAACTTCCCTTCCCTGAGTACAGAGCTGCCCTGCCCTGCTTGCTTAGTGCTGGCTGTGACTGTGGACAACAAATCCCAGAGGCACCTGGAAGCAGGAAGGAGTGATGAACCACCTTGCAGAGTCCTGTTACTGTGATTCTGGACTTCTAATATTTATGATATTCCCCCTCTATGTGACTTTGGTCAGGCCGCAGTTGGAGTACTGCTTCAGTACTGGGCGCCACACTTCAAAAGGGATGTGGCCATCCTGGAGAGGGTTCAGAGGAGGGCCACACGCTTGGTGAGAGGGCAGCAGGACAGGCCTTACAAGGAGAGACTGAGGGACCTGAACCTGTTCAGCCTCAGCAAGAGAAGGCTGAGGGGGGGACCTGGTGGCTGCCTACAAACTCATCAGGGAAGATCAACAGCAAATAGGCAGAGCCCTTTTCTCCCCAGCACCACCTGGGGTGACAAGGAACAATGGTAATAAGCTGATGGAGAATAGGTTTAGGTTGGAGATCAGAAGGCAATATTTTACAGTTAGGGTGGCCAAAATCTGGAACCAACTTCCCAGGGAAGTGGTCCTTGTCCCTACTTTAGGCAAATTCAAGAGGAGGTTGGATGATCACCTGTCTGGGGTCTTGTGAACCCAGCATTCATTCCTGCCTGTGGCAGGGGGTCAGGCTAGATGATCTGTTCAGGTCCCTCCTGACTATGATACTATGATAATCCCAGAGACCTCAGGGGTAGCAGGAAGAGGGAGTGAACACACAGCCCATGCTGGTTACATGCCAGAGAGCTGTGCTTTAGCATTCCCCTGTCTTCTGTCTTGAACCACTGCAGGCATGTGGAAACATGTCCTGAATCAAAAGTGAATGTCTGTTCATTTGGTTATTGGTTCAATCTTTGCAGCTTAGACTAACCTGCAAAGACTGAATCAATTAAGCCTTGGGCTTTTTGACTGTCTTTACTTAGCTTAAAGTCAAACACTGGGTTTTATGGAACTCATGCAAACCTGCATGCAAAGAGACTCAGGCATCTGTGAACTGCCAAGCAAAGTTAGAAAGCATTTCCACACATGGAATATTTTAAGCATTTAACAAATCTTGCGAAGTATCGGTAGGCTTCATTTTAACCTCTGGGAACTGGACAGTATTCCACAATCCACAAAAAACCCAAGCAAAACACTAATGGTAAAACAACCAGCACAACAGTAAACCAATTCTGGACATAACATGGTGCCTTACCTCTGTCTGGCAGGATCAAGTAGCTCCTTGTAGATTCGATGTCAAAGGCAGCAGAAGGCTCTACCAGAGTGATGCAAAAAGCACCAACTGCCTTGAAATCAAAGGGCATCTTCTCTGCATCAGTGCCATCTCTCAACACTGAGCTGGATATCGGCAGCCCAAGGTACGTTACTTGGGTTTCCCCACTGTGCAACTGCCAGTGTGGTGTCTATGTCAGGATTTTTATTTTTACTCTTCTACCTCATTTTGTATTTTACCTGCTGCTCATTTAGTTTCCTTTGTATCTCCTCAGAGTCACAGGTTTCGTAGACGATGGGTTTGGACAGCTCTGACTCAATGTGGGCAAGCCAGGATCTCAGGCTGCTCATGTTCTTATCCAACTGCTGCACGGCAACCAGGGTCTCCTTCAGCTTCTTCACCCTGCCAGAAAGGAGAAAAAAAGAGCAATTGCACATCATTTAAACAGACTTTAAAAGGCATTACCTTGTGTGAAAAGTGCAGTGGAGAAGAATTTCATCTAAACTTTACAAACAGAACTACTAATCTTATTCCTTCTCTTAGTGCTCACATAAACATACAGGGTGCCATCAACATGTGGGTTCTAGTTAAGAGAAATGTTGGATTTATAGAAGCCAAGCAGACAGCTTTTAAATGTGTCTGTATTTTCATCAGGAGAATCAAAGCTTGGGGAAAGAAAAAAGTATTTATATGGTCAGTGTAAAATGTGGTCAGTTATGCCTTCTATTTGACTAATGCAGCAGCCACCTGGACAGATACCAGCAAGTAGGTACTGCATTAAAAAAAAAGGGAAACTCACCTGCATTTGTGAAAGACTAGATTGACTGAATAGATAATTTTTTCCATTTATATTCTCTAAAGCCTCTAAAGATCTCTGGGTATGGTGGGCTTTGTCCTTAACTAGGCAGAGTTTGGTGCATCAAATAACCCTGATACTTTCTCCAGTCCTAAGGGCTACTCTAATTTGTACTGGCTTTAATGGAGTTTCTTTAGATTTATGCTGGTGTGTAGCTGAGAGCAGAATGTGACCTCATGACAATTTCTTAGTTGAAACAGAAAATGCTACTTTTGATGAGCTACAACAATCATCAAGGGCACCACCACAGCTTTCTTTTCTAGACAGAAGCAGAGGACATCTAGCTACAAGTATTTATATTTAGATTTTTTAAGGGATTAGATTAGTTTAGTTTCAGTTGTGAAAAAGTACATTGAAGCGTGTTTTCCCAGAAATTCACAAACTATTAGCCAGATAAAATGTTTCGAAATTCTTTTAATCCTTTGTTAAGAATAAAGTGGTGACGAGTAGGGGCAAAGAGTACCAATTCGGATTTAAATTAACATTCCCATTAACTGATTCCTTTACCATTTTACATAAATCATAATGTTTCAACGAAAGGATGTTGTACCTTTAAGAGGCAGTAACGTACTAACTTTATTATGTTGAAAAATACAGCATGGTTGGATTTGTCACGGTGACAAGTTAAAAGAAGCACCAGACAACTGGGCTGCAAACTGATTTTATTGAAGCTTTCATTTTTTTGCCATGAAACTAAAAGCAAAAATGTATCAAGTAAGTCTTAACTTGGGGCAGCATAAAATGTTTTTGGCCATTTAGCATCTTCTGTGCCTGTCCTGGCAAACACCCAACTCACCAGAGAAAATGCTTGTTAACTCCAGCTGAGGATACAACTCTACTCTGTCTTCCCCCGCCCTTCTATTCCTTACAGTTTATCAGCAGCTTTACAAACCTGAAACCAGTTAAAAGTGTCTCATTTGAAATGTGAGATTTATTCCACTTAATTTCATATGCCGTGGCAACTATGTTTGTCCCACTAAAATTGATGGCACTATTCTCACAGACATCAGTGAGAGCAGAAATTGGCTCTTTATGGTTAGTTTTTCAAAATTAGATGCAGCTGGCCTTCTGTGGGCACGCAAAGAGCAGAAGGGGAACAATGAGTCATTTAGGCTTGTGCATGTACAGCAGGGAGTGGTACAGCCATTATTATTTAATGCTAGAATTGCTGTAGTACTTGGGACTGGGACTCAGCTGTGCTAGGCACAGAACAGATAAAGGACAAAAAGGCAGTCCCTGCTCCAAAGAGCTGACAACACATGTTTAAGGCAAGAGATAGCCAGAATGGGAACATGAGGGAGCAATAAAAATATAGCCCTTTTCCTCTGCACAAAGGGCAAGGAACACTAACTACATTGTTAGCCAAAAATATGAAAAAGGGGTGAGTGAGTCCCTGGCCTGAAGAGTGGGGGTGACTTGAGCACGATTCATTTAATTTAGAGTATATAACTATTTGTGGCTGTGGCTCTATGCTCTTCTGGAAGCACTGTGCCTGCTTAATACTGAATCAATCCAAGTGGAAAGCAGGGGATTCCAGGACAGTGTATTGGAGCTCTAATTGGAGTGTATTGGGACTTCCAAGGCAGACAAGGTTCCTTGCGTGAATTTGATATCTTTTATTAGACCAACCCAAATAGTTGGAGAATAGTTATTAAACAAGCTTTCAAGTTCAAAAACCCTTTGTCAGGCTAAGGAAGTTTCAGCAGCTGGTGTGTGTTCTTCCTGGATGGGGACTTCCAATACACTCACCACTTCCAATACTCATCACTGGCCCAATTGGAGTGTATTGGGACTTCCATTAAGTCACCCAACCCCCACCCCCAAACCCCTCCAACAAAAACAAAAACAAAAAACAAATCAGATCATAACAATCAAGACTGAATCCTACCTTTGTAGCTTAGGTGTGCCTCTACCTCTGTAGTGCCTCTCTACCTGGTCAATCAGGCCAGGGGGCCAAAAGCATCCAGATATGATGCTAACCACATCACACCCTTGCATGCACTGGCTACAGAAACATATGTGCCTTAACCATACTTGCCTAATGGGCCACCAGGCCCATTTGATAACGGTCCTTTGATAACAGTATCATCTATCTCTTTTATGTTTGTAATGAATTTAGCACAAAAGTGCTGATCTGTGATTAAGGCTCCCAGGTGCTAGTGCAGTACCAAGAATGCAGGGGCTTTTAAATGCTTCTTCAAATATGTAAGAACCTTGGCAACACAACATGTACCTTTAATTATATTGATTATGGGCTTGCAAAGACAAGAAACGAACTCGTGCCAGCCCCCCGGGCTTGCCCAATTATTTTTCTTCCCTAGTTTGGGCATGAAGCAGTTTTTATCTTCTTTTGTATGACCATTAAAATGTAACTGTATGTGAATGACTACATATTATATAGACATGCACAAGCTTATTTTCTGAGGTGGGAGGGTGGAGCACACAGGGCCTTGTTACACGTTGCTCTTTGAACTGCTTAAATGTTGCTCAGTGTTCGTGCTAGACTGAGTTTGGAGCAGTTGCACCTTGGCTAGGGACAGAAGTTATACATAAATTGGTTTAAGTGATCAGAAACTGGTTTAAACCTGTAATAGAACAGAAGCTCAGTGCACATAATCCAGTTTCAAAATGGCTGAAACTGGTTTAAGATAAACCTGGTTGAATGTAGTATCAGACGTAACTAATTTAGATCAAACCAGTTTATGGAACTTCTGTTCCTGACCCCTTCCTGGTTCAAGTTCACTCAGTCCCCCAGCATCCCAGCATGCTCTGCAGCCCTGCACTGTCTGCTCTAGAGAGAAGGGGTGGCCCTGCCCCTCTGCTCCCTAGCTGAAGCAGTGCTCTGGCTGGCTGAGAAGAAGGTGGGGGTGGGAAACCTGGCTCCAGACTGCAGTCTTGGCACCCTCACAATCTCAGGGGGGCCATCAGTCATCACCCCCCACTCCCTGGCCGGCAAGGGCCAATCTCAGAGGGGGCACATCCCCCCTATTCCTCCCCTATGTGTCACCTATGCTCCCAGCTTTACTCCAGCCTTCCAGCCAAAGCCAAAGGGAAGGGAAGGCTTGCTTTAGTGCCCTCCCCCCACCCTGCTTCTAGCCTGAGCCACTGCAGGCATGTGGATGCACTTCCAGAACATCTGTTCACTTGATTCTCAGTTCAATCTACACATTTTAGATTAACCTGTAAAGATTGCAGCAATTCAACCTCAGGCTTTTTGACTGTCTGTACTTAGCTTAGAGGGTTGGCAAGCAGAGGCTGGACTAGGAGCTACAGCTGTGAGTTGCCACTACAGGGCTGGTGAGCCAGGACAGGTTTCTGTCCTTGATCTAGGTGTGGGTGTGAGAGTGATAGGTTGTGGGGAGAGGATATGGTAATGAAAAGG
Source organism: Alligator sinensis (assembly GCF_000455745.1). Classification (NCBI taxonomy): domain Eukaryota; kingdom Metazoa; phylum Chordata; order Crocodylia; family Alligatoridae; genus Alligator; species Alligator sinensis. The sequence goes on along the minus strand of NW_005842120.1, from coordinate 1,319,406 downwards.
GAGGTGGAAAGGAAATGGTGATGGGGAAGGGTGGTGAAATGAAGGAAGTCAGCTACTGAAGGATAGAATAAAAAGAAGTAAAAAAAAAAAGATAATTAAAAAAATAAAGAGGAAGTAAATTAAAGAAGGTCTTATGTTTTAATAACCTGGAATTTGGGATTAGAGTGTGGGGAGCTGTGGTTGTATTTTCCAGGGTGGTTGGGAGGCAGAAGCAGTCTGGGGAGCTGCTGCCCCTACCCCAGGAAGGAAACCCCAGCTCATGGGGAGCCAATCTAGCCCCCTACCTTGCATCTCCCCTCTTTCGCCCACTCTGCCTGGACCCAACTCCTGGACCTGTTGGTGTCCTGTGACCTGGCTAGCTGGTATGTGCTCTACAGGCCACGTGCATGAGGTTGTACCCCTAGGGGTGGGAAGGAGAATTGGCTTGGTGCCAGAACCAGCCCCTGGGCAGTAGAGTTCAGGGGGTAAAAAGTTTGTCCAGACAGAACAGGAGGGTGGTGGAGGAGACACTGCATCCAGGGATGCTTGAATTCTGCAATTTGGGTCACTCATCTGGGGGGAGTGGCCACATATTACTGGAACATGAGCTGGGTGACATGGATCAGAGATTCCTAAAGTGACATAACTTTAAGCTGTTTAAAGTGTGCTTAAAACCAGTTTCATGTGCTAATGTGTAGAAAATCCAAGGATTAAGAGCTCCAGGAGCCACTTAAAATTAGTGGGTAACAAGGCCCTAAATCTCTATATTGTACAGCAACTCCAAATCCTAGCCCATGATCTCTTGTGAAAGATGGGGTCTGAAAGATTGTGGGATTAATGTAGTTCTAGAAGGAACAAATCAGGCTGCATCAAGCTTGGACAGGCATCCTACCCTCAGCAGAATGTAAAGGAAACCCCAAAGGGAACACAGTATTGCATTAAATAGTGAAAATAAAAATAAAGTAGATTTTTTTCTGGGAAAATCCCATGTGGCACTTTCTGTGTAGCACTAACTGCATAAGAAGCTTGGGATCAGTTCTTCTGCTTGCTAACAAGGATTTCAGATTCAAAATAGAGGCTTGGGACTGTCACATGGCTGGTTTAAGCATGCGTGGCTGTACAAATTTAGCAAGTGTGATATGAGAGTACAGTAAGTCCCTGCAGCTCACTGTACTTCTCTCATAGACCATTTTATATCTTAGGCATTTGACCTTGCTCAGAAAGCAAAAGAATAAGCAATCCAATTGTTTGGCTCCATAGTTTACAGAGAAAACATATCTGAAGATTTAAATTAGTCTGTTGAACTTGCAGTGATGATTTAACACTAGAGAAAGATACAGAGATTCATTAAGAGCCTACTACAAATCAAGAAAAAGAAATGGAGGACATTTTGGAGCTGAGAAAAATGTGACAATCTTTTCAGCTTCAGAACACAGGCCTAGATATCTTAAGTTCTGCTTAAGTCTAAGCATATACTGCAAAATAAAACAGAAGAGTGAATCATAACGAACTCATAGCTACAATATTAGTCATATAGATAGCTACTTACTAGTATTAACTTAAAAACAGAAAAAGCCAGAAAGATTATGACAGCTAAACATGTCCATAACCAGTTTGTTGTTTATACCTGTTACACAAACACATAATTTCTACAGTAATATCCTAATGCAAACAAGTCAGAATCGCAAAACTATTGAATTCCACTTCAAAAGGGAGAAAATTAAGACGGAAAAGAAAACGTTTTATTCTATGAGTTTGGAAAGACCCATGTTCTCAAATTGGCAAGCACATCACTAATGCACTCTTTTATTCTTGCTAGAATGTCTCTGTTTGGGAAATAGTCTTCTCCTGATAATACCTGACTATACTGCAAAATTATTTTATCACTTGAAATAAGTTAAACTGTTTAGGGGAAAAAAATGAAATACTCAAAGATCAGTAACGGGAGTACTTTTTAGATCATACCTGCAGCTGAACTGAAAAATAACCTTATGATTCATGTTACACAATAGCTTATCCTAAAAATACTGTGGAAATGTACAAGCCTGTAAAAACTTCCAGAAGATTAAGTTAACAAATAAAAATCTTTAAATGCAGGCATGCACATTGCAGATGAGCTACAAACTGTTCACGAGACTACACACATTTAACTAACGTGTACAGGAAAGACTAGCTTAGCACTTGTAGTCTGAAATATATTTATACAGCCTCTTCAAGTCCCTGCCTTTTGGTTGTAGCCATGCCCCTTTGATGACATGTACAGTGAGTAGTCAAATACAACCTCTAGTTTCTCACATGTGTCTATGTGATCTTAAAAGCAGTAGTAAAATCAGGTCTATGGTTTCATTCAACATCTCTAAGCCATCTACAAGAAACAAGGCGGCTTCCAGGTACGAACAATCAAAGTGGGGCTCCAAAAGATTTAAGCAGGGAACAAACATTATTGTCTAACACAACTACCTATAGACTGAGCAAAAACAGTAAATTCATGTTTCAATCACTAGTTTCTCAGCAAGCTGTATAAAATGCCAAAGAAATGCATTGAAAGAAAGTAAATTGATGCCTGCCTCGTGACATCGCAATTGCAGTCTGGGAGGTCTGAATCCACATTGCAGTCCTCTGCCATCTTCACAGCACATAAGTCCTCTGCCACCACCATGAAACTTTCCAGTATTAAAAACAAAAACATGCAGTCCAAGGTCTTGTAAAGACCGTGCTGGGGGGAAGCTTCCTTTTGCTAGTGAGTACCAGACCAAAAAAAAAAAAAAAGCCTAAGCTCCAAACAAATGTTAGCAGACCTTGTCTGATAACATGAGACTGAATGGTGACAAGTGGTCATGTTTCTAAATAAAACCTACATTCATCAACATGTGCCAGGCTTGATCTCCTGGAATGCAGGCCAGGAGTGTGAGGAAGAAGGGGGGAGGGATAGGAGCGGGGTGGGATTAAAAAGCCTTCGGTACAAACTTTGAGCAGTTGTGGACTTGGGAAAGTCCTTAATAAAGCATACAGCCATACACTGTATACAGCTTTTGTTGCAGCGGGCCTTTTAAAAAAAAATTGGAATTGAATTGGCAATTTAAAGGGAGAAAATATTTTTAACTCTGAAAGGCAAGAAATGGGAAATCACTGACACAGAGAGGAACAGTAGTTCTCTTTCTGAAGAGTTTCTACCTCCTCTTGAGGGAAGAGGTTGATGGAAAAAGTGAAAAAGAAAAATATGCTGCTTAAATCCTTGCAAATGACAAATAATTATAAACACACAGAGATTCTGAATGGCATTTTTACTTCCCCTACCCCCAACAAACAAGTTTGCTGCAAAGACCAGAAAAGTCTACTTTCAGACTATACAGATTTTTTTAATACAAAGGTTTTCATTTAAAACAGGAAAAAATATTATTTAGACTCAACCTATTGTGTTCTCAAGCATATTCTGAACAAAAAAGGCTTCATGACTGCATTCCTAAAGCATTTTCCTATAATTTCCTATTGGTTGATGGCTGCAAAAAATGAACCAATAAAAGTACACTCCTGTGACAGATGAACTTGTCTTAATACTGAAACGCAAGCATAAGCGGTGTATATACAGAGGTGTTCATGAATATTGTCAGGGATCCATAATGCAGAATTTTCACTGTAATATCAGCAGTGCCAAATATAAAACTGTACTTTGCAGATAAATTGCAACCAAGTCATGCATTTCAAACCTTAGCTAGAAATATGAAAACAATAACATATCCCAATACACTATATTTTATTCCAAAGAGTTTCCAAAGCAATTTATCAGCCTGGTTTTGGAGATGCAAGTATCTGTCCACTAAGAAATGGGCCTAATTAATCTTCATGAAATGAACTTGTGATCTAATAAGCAACAGTATTAAACACTACACAGTTGGGCTATCGCTGAATTGGCAAAGGCTACATATCCCATCAGCAATCCTTTCAGCCATTTGGTACCCAAACCTTATACATATGTTACCCAAATTTGTAGCGATCCTGTCACTCCCAATTAAATGTAGTCAGCTCTGGAGTGAATAGAAGCAACTGTTTTAACATTATTTTATGCACATAATTACACAAATTCCTTTATGGCCAGGACTAGCCATTTTAAAATGGAATAGGAACTTTAACAAATGGGTAACACATTACTTCTATAAGTTCCCTGAAAAGGCAACTGTGAGATCATCTGAAGATCAACCATCCCTTCCAATACCAAGTACAGCAAAATACATTTCTAGATCTCTATGGGCTATCTGAATATGCCATCATTTTTCATTAGAAACCTCTTAAAGACTTGACTATGGCATAATGGGAGCAACACAATTTGGTTTAAATATTAGAAGACCATAAGTGATTTGTTTACCTATGGGTGATATATCACAATGTCCTAAATTTAACAGGTTCTTGGCTCGAGATAAATGTCACTTCCTGACTAGTGTTCCGTGAGTGACTATACATTTACTTTCATCCTAAATGGGCTGAACCCATGTAACTACTTTGTCAAAGTGAAAGCTGCTGAATAACCCTATATAGATACAGAAATCTTAGAAGGAATGGTATAAGACAAAGAATGCCACTGGGATGAATAAAGAAATGTAAAATGAGATGCTGTAAATAAGATAGTGAGATATCAGACAGACAGACATGTCCTGAAAGTCAAAGGCTCTCAAGCAACATGTTGAACGCACATTACTATGCAGAATTCAGCACATATACATAGATATGGCAAAACAATTGTATGTGGACTGGAGAAGAGTACAGCTCAGAAACGGCACTAGCAAAAGTGAACCAGTTTTCACATATTAAATGTGCAACATTATTTACTTCTTCAACCCAGGGGTGTCAAAAGTACAACCTGCGGGTTGAAACCAGACCATGGAGCCACATGATCCAGCTCGTAGGTCAGTAGACCAACCCAGTGTGCTGGCTCTGGCACTGCACGCTGCATGCAGTGTGTAGACTGGACCTGGCGCTGCATGTCCTGCACACAATACAGGGGTCAGTTTGGGGCACAGACTGCATGAAGCACCCCACCAGACCAGCCCTGCATGCTGGCTCTGGGGCTTATCCAGATTGGACCATGACAGAAGGACTGGTCCAGTGGGCACTGTATGCAGCATGTGCCCCATTCTAGTCCTCTGTGCTGTGTGTGGTACATGCGACCAGTCTCACCCCACATGCCACATGCAGGATTTGCCAGCCCTGGGGCTTACTGCATACGTGGCATACAGGGCTGGTAGGGGGCATGCGCTGCCTGTGGCATGCAAGTGGAACCTGTCACTGCATGTGGCACTCCAGATCACCCCCCTGTGCTGCATGTAGCACTGGGTCCAGCCTGCACACTGGGGGAAGCACAAGCCCCATACTGACTGTTCGTGTCACATGCACAGTGAGCCTCAGGGCCAGGGCATACTGTGTGTGTGGGCTGAACCTGGTGCTGCAAGTGCTGCACAGGGTCAGTCCAGCTGGGGCCCACAAGGCCTCTTTGAGTTTGACATCCATGCTCTAAACAAAATAAATTACTGAAAAGACATTTTAAAATGAAATAAAAGACTGTCTAGGCCTAATGGACATATGTCTATTTGCACTACTACATTACTCTCCCCCTTCAGTACTTGAAACAAACATGGGCAAACAAGCAATACTATGTTCTATGAGCTATCCGTAACAACCAAAATGAGTCACCTAGCACCCTTTGTGCTGCCCTTACAACACATATCAAGAAACGACTTGCATCCAGCTGTAGGATCCAAACAAAACAAAAAAATTACTACCCCAGTGCAGAAGTTAGTAAGCCTCTGACTACAACTAGACTATAGTAACTCTAGGAAATACTGTGTTTGAACCACCTGCCTTAAACGTCTAATGTACATACAGTAGAACAGGAAGAATAAATTTAATCAAATATGCTGATGGTTGAGAGCTGCAAATGCTCACAGTTAAGATGAAGTTCTGAATCCTTCTTTGGGTGGAGAACACTCTCACCTGGTGAGATTTTCAATATATAACTGTATCTTATGTAAGGTTTTAAAAAAAAGAGCTGTTTTTACCTGGCTGCAATCAAGTCTAGAAGATGTTGCCATCTATCATTGATCTTGCCAAGTTTGTACTCAATCTCTGACGCTTTCGTCTCATGACTGGCTTTAGCAAGACGCTCTCCCATTTGTTGGAGCTGGGTTTTATTCTCCTGGGCAACAGCTATTTCCTCTTGATAATCCTGGATGGCAGTGAACAATCATAGAGGTCAGGAAGCTTATTTCAGAACACATTCAGGTCAGCAACGCTGGACCTATAATACACACAAGCACTGACCAAGGCTACATTACACGTGGAAAATTTTTATAGCTGATTTATTTTGTGTCTCCAAAAATTGGCTGAACGTATGACATGTGATTTATTGCAAGGTTAACAGGTTAAGCATGCTATAAATGTAACATCTGCTGGGGGGAGGGGGCAAGCTTTGTTTAGAAATAGTATGGTGTATGGAGAAATCCTCACAAACCCTACCAGCTAAACATGAATAATCTAATCAAATAAGTATTTTCCAAATACATTTACAGCAGTTAAGAAGATCACCAGGGACAGTGACTCAACACTTAGTCAACCATTCACTTCCCTTGGCTTGTAAGCATCTGACCTATTTTGTCATACTTTGATAAGTCCATCCATTTCAAAATGTTAGCAAGAAAAGTTACCAAAGTAGAGAAGAAGCCAGAAAAAAATCTCACTGGAACTTACAAACTGTCATACTAACTCAGACCAGCCATTCAACTAATCTAATATACTCTCAACGACACAGGCAGAATACCCAGGCACAACAGGAGAAAAGGCGTTGATGTCTAAGCACATCTAAGCATAAATAACAAAAAAGCACTGTACCTTCTTGAGCTTCTCGATCATCTCTTCAATGAGGATATCTCCGTTCTGAGAAACTTTACTTTCCATTTGTGTCAGCCACTCACAGAGCTCTTTGTTCTTCTCGCTGAAGACTGCCCACTCATTCAGTCTCTCATTCACCTGTTGCCGCCTTAGGGAGACCTTATAATGTTTAGAGGGAGAAAATAAAAACTCTACACAGCTAGTAGGCGACAAAAGTCCATTTAGCATCAGAAATAAATTCTTGAGCCTCTGCAAAAGGTTTGAGCTGCCTGGTTGCCATTAAAATTGTGCTTGAGAAAACCCTGCATGGCTCTTTAGGAGCTTAAAGATCAGTGTTAATCTCAGGATTCCGGTCAACCAGATCTCGCTACGTGTGGGGAGGAGTCTGTGGGTGATGATACTCAGGGGCCCATAAATATATTTTGCTTCATAGGAAGATAAATACCTTAGGTCTTTAACTGAGGCTGCCAAAGCAAAGCAAAAACTGAGTGAGGGCCTTCCTTGGGAGTTGGCCCATTCCTTGTTTTTAGAGTCATTATTTTCATTTATTAAGATTCACATGCAACACTAGCTTTGTTTGCTTCTTTGAGAGAACAAATGCCAAAAAGACAGGTGAATTAGCATACATGTGAGAGACTTAAAATCACATGTTCCAGAAAGCAAACCAAAGGGATTTTTAAGAAGAAACAGACATAACGCAGGCCAAAATGTTAAACGGTATTTACACACGGTATATTTTCAATGTATAATCCCCTGGCTTGTCTGCAAATATACAGATTTTTCTGGGTGCATCCACTTTTGCAGAACTGTTCTTATGCAACCAGAGATTCTCCAGGGTTAAAAGAGCGCTATCTCTGAAAGTAACAGGAAACAAGTGCAGAGTCAAAGAGAATGCGGCAACAGCACCTAGAGGAAGTGGAAACAAAAAGCCTGATCTACGTTTATCACGTTTCCGTAATGATATTACCCTCTCAGCCTGTGAAATACAACAATGCTGGTCAGAAAGGAAGATCCCCTGAAAACACATTAAACAGAGAGGGTACACAGTAAAGTAATTTGTCTGGTTAGAATTTCTGACAGTTGCATGACTATAGTGTAATGGCATCTTACTTGCTTCTTCCTCTTTAGTAATTTGAGTTACTTCTGAGATTACACCTGCATCTTCCACACATAGCATGAGCACTGCACCTGCCCTTTCCTGTATAACCTACTTCTGTTTTCTGACTAAAGCTTTAGATTTTTTTTAAGAGAGACCCAAGCAGCAGCACACTTCCTTTTGGTGGTTCTAAACTTGACAGTATCTTACCGGAAACATACAACTGCTGAACAAGAAAAAACAATCCCACATCTTTACAGCCTCATTTCACTTGGTTACTTCTGAAACATTTAATATATAAATGACCTAATGGGGCAGGATATTTTTAACTGCCCCTTTCCTTTCTTCTAAAGGATCTCTCTCTAGTGATTGCAGAGTAGTGCAGAACGTACCCAAACCAGTTTTTAGGATAGTTGCTAATGGTGGGGCAGCAGAAAGTTCAGCCTGGGCTAACTTTCTGATTGTTTGCTGTACTTCACAGTCTGGAATCTGCACTGAGCAATTGACTGCCATGCTATAAAACTGGTATACAAGTTAGGTTGTTCAGAGCAGTTATAGCTACATAGGGATCCTCTATGAATCTAAAACAGGAGTCTGGGAAAATGAGTGAGAGCACCAAGTTATATTCCAGCTCATCAATGGTATGTTCAGCCTCTCCTTTATTTCATGAGAGTTTATATCTCACACAACAAACTGTTTACTTGCAACTTCTCTCAACAGGTTTTTGAACAAGACAGCTATTCGCTGTTTTCTAGATACTGGACTATTGAAACACAATAACAGTAATCCTCCTTCTGGACAAAGAACAACCCCAAACATGGATTTCTAAGCATAAGAAGGAAGTGTAAAATGCAGCAATCATACTGTAAATTTATAACCGAGTGGTAGCAAGGATTACATTCAGCTCAGAGGAAGACAAATGGGCAAGCAGCGTTTATTAAAAAAAACAAGGAACATCAGAAAGTATCAACAGAGTATGAGGTACAGTAGGGTTCTTATCTCCATACCATGAAGAATGTTTTTGTATTCAGTCCCACAAAGCTAATATTACTCATTTATTGTGTCTGTTGGCCAACAGCATCACAGACTTTAACATAGATTCCCCAAGTTTGCTTATACTCTACTTCACTGACCATTCTCAGAAAGTCTGAAAATACTGGTGGTTACCAAAACAAACACTTAAAATATATACTGGAGAAATGTTCTGCCATCATAAATACAAAGAAATATAACCTATTTCTTTTCTTTGTTTTGTTACCCTTGGCATAACCACTACTCAAGAGCCGGAAGAATTTCACCAGGAGAATCTGTTTGCAGAAATGTAAGGATGAGTTTTTTTAGGAACTGCAGACAGATTATGTACAAATCCTTTAACTATTAGGTCAGTCTTAGTTCCCTTTCAGAAATGAGATTGTTCTTAATTACTATTCCATTTTACAGGCAGATTTTTGGTTATCCCATTCTACATTCGCTGTTGAGTGTTCCCCCTTAAATTTATACTTGCTGCTAAATCTTCTCATTTTAGGCCAGGTGCAGACATTACACTTTTACCAGTATAAATGATTGAAAATAGTCTACACCTGTAACAGAGTAGAAGTTTGGCGCAAAGGCTGGTTTAAAAATGGTGGAACCCCATCTAAGTTTTGCCCCCCTCCCTCCAAAGAGCAAATGTGTGTTCTGTTTGCTATCGATCTAAACTATGCTGCTTACAAAAAACTGTGTAACTTAGACTGATTCCTCCTTGGGCTAGTTGAATGTCTGTACCTAACCTTAATGTTTTTGTAATTGAAGTGGACATTTTTCTGTCTTCTGGTTTAAAAACTGGCAAACTGGTATGGCTAAATAATATTTTTCTATCTCACCCTTAAAAATCATGTGTTGAACATCTCAGTAAAACTTCCATTTGAGGTGCCAAATTTGACTTCTAATTCCGCAGTGAAGGACTCACAAGATTGTACCCTAACAAATTAGTAGACTTCAGTTTTAAGTAAATCCCAGGATCTGGTTAGTACCCGTCTGTTCCAACAGTTCCTTTTCATATTTAGATGTCCCTGCATCACCTTTATCTGCATAACTGATTTGAAGCTATTTACCTGGTGGCACAGCTCCTCCCACTGTCTATGCAGCAGCTCAATGCGTTCATTCAGGATTGAGATATCATCAGCACTGATATAGACAGACAGGGTCTCCTTCAGCAGAGTGAGATGTGCAAGGTCATCTGTCCACCCTTCCACAGCATTTTCCAGCTCCTTGTAAAAGAAATTAAAAACGTGCCTGAAGAACCAGGATGCTAAGCAGAAGTTCAGCAAGAATAACATCATAAAACTTGCAAGTGCTTATGAAGCTTGAACAGGAGCATTAAGATCTAGTTGTATATAGCAAATCAAGTCTGTGAACAAAGCCACAAATTAGAGGCAGAATGTCAATGATATGTAAAGGCAACACTACTTGAAACCAGTATTATACTATGAAGGCTTAGAAGGAAGATCATGTTGGTAGAAAAAAAAGGTACAGGAAAATGTGTTAACCGTGAAGAAAGGAGCCATGGGTTTGCAATTAACTCCCACAGTCAAACTTCAGGGCGAGGGACAGATATTACACATAAACCAGTTTAAGTGATCAGAAACTGGTTTAAACCTGTGACAGAACAGATGTTCAATGCACATAAACGAGTTTGAAAATGGATGAAACCAGTTCGAGATAAACCTAGTTGAATGTAGTATCAGACTTAACTGATTTGGCTCAAACCAGTTTATGCGATGTCTATCCCAGACACCTTCCTGGTTTAAGTTAAACCAGACTCTCCCAGAATCCCAGCATGCTCTCTGGGCGGGCAGGGCTCTCTGCTCCACAGCAAGGCTGGCCCCTCCCCTCTGTTCCCTGGCTGGAGCTCAGGCAGAGACTGCAGGCACAGCAGGGTCTGCCTGGCTTCCCCCTGCTCTACCCCCTACCTCGCTGGACAAGCAACGGCCCCCCCCTCCTTCCCTCCTATCTCCCAAAGCATGGACCCTAGCCCCACAGACCCTAGGCATGTGGTATACTAGCTAATGCTGAGAGGTGTCTCTGTGTGAGTGTCTCCAATTTCATTGGGGCAGGCACACAGTACAGTAACCGCTTAGGGCGTTTTGGAGCTAATCAACAGGTTAGCTGGTAAGCTGTTTAAGACGAGTTTGAACTAATGGAGAGAGGCTATTGTTTTGCTGATGAGGTGATAAACACTGTTATCAGCCCCCTGCTGGATTGCTTGCCTGTCAGTTTTCTGCAGACAGTATAAAGAGGCAGGGAGGGAGATTGAAAAGTTCTGTATCATCAACAGATGCAGGCACTGCACAGCCCCCCTTGCCTTAGAGTGCTAGCAGGGGGCTAGGGTCTGGCAAAACTCCCGCACCTTGATCAACCAGCGGGGAAAAGTCTGGGATGGTGCAGGCAGACCTTCCTAATCAGAGGTCCTGCCAGGGCCTGGATATACCCCACCGTCAGCTCAGCCCTGTGGAAAGGAAGGGAAGACTGCTCTAGCACTCCCTGGCTTCTAGCCTAAGCCACTGCAGGCATGTGCCTGAACTTCCTCAGTCCAGAGAGAATATCTGTCTGGTTACAAACCAGTTCAACCTAGCCAGGTTAGACTAACCTATAAAGACTGAATCAATTCAAGCTTAGGCTTTCTGAATGTCTATCCCTAGCTCAAAGGTATTTAGATTTAGGTTTTTGGTTTGGGACCATTTCTAGTGATCAGCTTTGGAATTTATATCATGTTCATCCTCTACAATACCCTTTGGTATATCTAGTTTGTTTCTAAACTACAACTAGGCTGCTGGTAAACAATGAGGGGCAGGAAATTCCCTACTCCCCAGCTGCATCCCCTGAGCACATGGAAGAGGCTGCTGGGGAGCCAGGAGTTCTCTACTACATGGGTATCACTTCCACAGCCCCAACTGCACACCTGCTTTTTGAAGGTCTGGTGTACCACAAGCCAACATCAGAGCGCCTTTCCCTGACATCAGGCTCAAAGTGCCCTGGTCCTTTAAAAAATGGGTGTGCAGCTGAGATCCCTGGCTGAATGCCCACCAACTTTTTTGAGTTCTTTGGGTGCCATAAGCCCAGCATCAGGCTTCTGGTACTCCAGGGTGTAGCTGGAGACTGGGGAGCTTTCCCCATTCTGAGCTGCACATGGCCCTTTAAAGAGTCACCTGGCCTGAGCACCTGGGGATGGAGGCATTTCTCCCATCTCCAGATGGACTCGCACATTTAAAGAACCTCCTGGCACATATAGCTGGGGATAAGGGATCTTCTTTCATCCCCACCTCTTTAAACCAGTGCATGCAGGTGGTGATGGGAGAAGCTTCCCCATTCCCAGCGGTGTGCCCAGCGTCCTATGGGGATAGGACAGGGGGCAACTGAGTTTGGGACCCACAGCTGCCCCAAACTAATCCCACCAATTAGGCAGGGGAGGCTTTGTTCTGGAGCCAAGAGCTGCTTCATGTCCTGAAGCTCTTCAGGACCTGGCATCTGAAAGGGCCTTAAAGATCAAGGGCTGCAAGACACAGCTCTTTAAGATGCCAGGTCCCAGCAAGACCACATCACAATGAAGACAACAAGGTGACGTCAGCAGTAAGACAAGAGCAATTAGGTTCCAGACCTGGGGCTGCCCTGGTTCTGATGCTGACAGCCAGTTGATTGTCAGCATTGGGAAGATGTGGCATGACACATTCAGTTTACAGCACCAAATATACCAGCCACAAAGATGGTACACATTTTTTGAGTATTTCTCCCCCCCCACTTTATAGTACCATAAATTTGATGAACACATGGCATATTTCTATTAATGGTACGATGCCACAAATATGTGCGCCAGGGGCTTAATGCAGCACAGATATGTGTACTTCAAAGCTTTCCAGTACAGATAACTTAAATGCCACTTTTTTAACACCTGTGAGCTTAATGAAACTGTCGCTGAAAAAAGTAAGTAAAGATTCAAAAATATTAAAAAATGCCAATACTTTTATGATACTTTATGGACTGAGTTCTGATCTCACTTATACTGATTTGACATGAGTAGCTGTAGCTCAATTTATGACAATGTGAGATCAGAACCCAGCCCTATCTTTCAAGTGCTGTGTAAACATAACCTAATAAACCAGTGAGAATTAACTATGGGGCATTGGTCTGTAAGATCACTAATACCAGGAATAACAACAGAAGGTGCTACAATACAAAACATGTGGATCTGATGCTTTACCCTGCAGCGAATCTGCTCTGTATGCAGCTCATCATGGTGCTCTGGCAATGGCTGTGAAAGCTTTTTCTTGAAGGATCTTAGTTTCTCCAGGGAGTCTGCTATGCCCTTCTCACATTTTTCCCAGTCCTGAAAGCAGAACAGTAATTACTATTTGACTGTAATTCAGGTTTAAATTATGCTCACGCACATTGATTACATAACTACCAAGCAGCGGCGATATCTGCATCATAATAGCCTGTTCCCATAAATGCAATGTTATACAATATTCAAGGCTCAGGCCTTGTGGTTTGTACCATTACATTATATTGTTTCTTATACGCTGCTCCGTTAGAAGCAGCATGCAAATCTAAAGCATTTTCCTTACCACAGGGTAAACAGAGCAATAAATTCCAGCACAGCTTGAGATGGAGACAGCAGCTCCTGGGTGCAGCATATACGTGCACACCTGGGACTGCAGCTGTTAGAGGTGGGACGGAGCAGCTCTGGGCTGGCAGCAGGCTTGTTGGGGGGGCCAGCCCTGGACTCCAGTGTTGGAGGGGCTGTTTGGGTCCAGAGGGTAATATAGTATAGGGGCTAGCCGGCAGGCAGCCCCCACACTGTAGCACCCTTGCAGCCAGCCTTAACCACTGTCTACACATGCATTGAGGTGGCATAAATTACTCTGCCATAAGACAGTACTTGTCCTGGAGTCAATTAAATTACTGCACCCTAATACGAGCGCATGTGTAGATGGTGATGCTTTACTGTGGAGATAGTGAACTTTACAATAAAGTGCATGTGTAGAGTACTACAGGCCTACAAATTCTGTCCTTTCTGTGTTCCTTTCCTTTCCATAAAGGGACATCTCTTTTGAAACATCTTCATTATACATTCTTGCAATAGCAGTCCCATTCTGACGATTACGATCCCAGTTAGATACCTGATCCAAATACTGCAAGATTGGATCCAAAGGCTCTAAAAAGTGAATGGAGGAGCTCATGTACTTCTCCAAAATTCTAAATACAGTGTGCGCCATCCAGTATACACATATACCAATAACATTCATGAAGTAAGATTGCTATAGGTCTGGTTGCTACCTGCCTGCTTTGATCTTATTCAAAAGCAACTTAGAAAATATGCACACTCAACAGCTGTGTGTACAGAGCAAGATGCCAGGCTAGACTTTTGCTTCAGAAGCTCCTCCTTATGGTGGCAGACAAATATGGAAGTAAACAGTTTAGACAATGGATGGGAATTCTCCAGATCATTCCTCCTTTTATGTGGCAAGGTTCCATTTCTGAACAAATGTTTTCAGTGAGAACTTCAACATACAGATTTTTGTACCGTCGTGTTGCATTTTCAGAAAGGAGGAACTTTCAGCTGTAGGTTGTAAAATTCCATCTAAGTAAATGTTTTTGATTATCCAAGAAATGCTGAAGGAAGCAGGAAGGTGGCAAATGGAAATGCACTACTCCACCGAAAAGCAGGCATTGACTTAATATTGAAGTGTTAAGGTGATTTCAGATCATCACATCCTGACAAACCAGAGAACAAACTCTGGAAAAATAAGTGCTGTGTGAGCATGAATCATAAAATGCATTAGATCTCAACCTTCAACAGGAAAATGCATAAAGAAAAGTGGGTAGGGTAGAGTGGGGAAAGGGGTCATTCAAGTGTGTATTAATGGCTTATGTGTAAACTGCACATTATTTACCCAAAGTTCTCAGAAATGGCATAACTCGGGGCTATCCAACTTCTAGGCAGTTGGGGGCTGCATGCAATGTGGGCTACAGACCCAAGGGTTTCACGTTGTATGGGCAACCCCTTACTCCACCACCATGTGGACAGCTCAGCTCTTCCCCACCCCCTGCCATACACACAGCCTAGCTCCCCACTACTGTGCACAGCCTCCCACCCCAGGTGTATGCACTGCACAGGCAACCTGACCTGTAGTGTAGGCAGCACACCTGCAGTACACAGCATGGACAACTTGGCTCTGTCCTTTGTGGTGCATGCAGTGCATGCAGCCTGGCATCAAAGCATGGAAAGCCTTGGCCTCCTCCACGGCTCTACTTTCCAAACTCCCTCCACTCCCAGAAGTGGGAGAGGCCTGAGAAGGGAGGGAGAGACCCTTAAGACCTTGGCTGCCATTGCCACATGAGCAATAGGGCCTAGCAGTGGCTAGGCAGGAACCCCCCAGCCACATATTATTTTCTTGCAGGCCACATACAGCCCATGGCTGTCAGTTGGACAGCCCTGACAAAACTAATCATGCTTAGTAAAAATCTCTGTGTTAATTGCATAAAGATTAAAATTTCTGAAATTGTCAGCAAGGCACTCAACTTCATTATTTTAGCCTTGTAACTCTAGTAAAACTTCCATTGCCATCTCTGTTGCCTTGATTAGCTTTTTGCTAGTGATGAGCAAACCTCATTATGCAAATAAGAGTCTAGAGGCTCAATGCTTAACTGCACCATTTGAGATCTTGCCTTTCTGATATGGATTGTATTGTTCTTCCTAACCTTAAAACATTCTTCCTAAGAAAGGAAGTAAGGAGGACCCCTATACACCTTCCTTCCTGTCTAAAAGGAATTTCTAAAGAGCCATCCCATGCCCCGTATGTCCCTGTGGGATGTGTTTTGGTAAGAGTAGGGTTGGACTATTGCTGTAACCCTATGATAGTCCATGAAACATGCAAGAAGCAAGGACTTTTTTTGGTGTTACCTTTCATTGCACCCAGCTCTCCCAACTATACAGTCAATCCAAAACAAGATCTCTCTCAAAAAACCCTGTGTTTAAGAAGAGATTGTTTCCCACATTTTCACGTATTGGGAAATTATTTGGGCATCTTTTGGTTGCCACACTATATAACCGTGAATTAAGTCAGTGTTCATGTACGGCAACTAATTGACAGCCAAAAGACATTCCAATCCATTTTCTACAGTTTACAATTATGCCATTAACTTCCTTGATTCTTTCCCCCCTCAGTTTGTTTTCTTTTGTTCCAGCCACTTATTTCAGTGATTCTTTTTTCCTCTACTTCTTACTTTCAAGCTGTACTAATGCTTCATGCTCTTCTTTTTCCCACTCAAGGTTCTTTTCTATGTTTTATCTATCTTTTCAGGCATACAAAAATACTTTCTGCACAAACCCTTGTCTGCATCCTGCTTTCCTTCTTCATCTGTCAAACATGTCTCTGCACAGTGGGGTCACCCATATGGCAAAGGGCAAAATGTTTTCTTCTCCAAGGAACTACCACCAGTGCTCCAAAAGTTGGCCAGAGGATCATTACAGAGCAACTTGGGATGCTGCCTCCTTTTTAGATTATAATTAGCATTTCTGCTGTCCAGAAACATATGAATTGCCCTGAAGCATCCATGTAATATTCACTCTAGGTTCTCTCCCCTTTTTCACTTTTGGGCATGAGGTTCTACGTCTTTCTTTGCTAGGAGACATTTCAACGTGTGGTAGATGCTACTACAAGAAAACCAAAAAAATACGCAAGACTGTGAGCCTTGATGAGCCATCAAGGATTTGGTGACTATAAGCAACATTAGACAAAGTCAGAAGCAGGGGAAAGGGTAGAAGATGCCTGAAAGAAGAAGAGTGATTTTTTTGGATCTTTTCTAAACCTGTGGGCTTATGGCTATGGCTGTTATCTACTATAGCTGCTATTTTTTTTTTTTTTTTTTTTTTTTTTTTTTTTTTTTTTTTTTTTTTTTTTTTTTTTTTTTTTTTTTTTTTTTTTTTTTTTTTTTTTTTTTTTTTTTTTTTTTTTTTTTTTTTTAGCTATTTTGCTGCTTCTTTCTTATTACAAGACTGGAGAAATTGTGAACCAAATTATTTGAAATGTTCTGCTGAACTTACACCTAGAAAGAATTTAGCTTTTCATGCATTAAGTCAGAATGAGACAAAATTTTCAACTTCCTGCATGGGAATATAGCTACATGAGCCCCATTCTAATTCATGGAAACTGTGGGTGCATCTACATGTTTATTAAGGTACTTTTCCTAACGTGTATTAAATGTAGTACCTCCAATGTGAGGCACTACACAAATGTACATTAGGCTGCCTTAATGCGCAGTAGTGAATGTGCAAGGTTTTTAAGTGATGCTTAATACACACAATAGCCTATTTTACTGTGCCTTAGTGTAATAACATGTTTTTTTACGTGATGCTTTAATGCGCAGTAAAATTAGGCTACTGCACGTGAAAGTGTACATGTAGACGCACCAACTGTGGTCATCTTACTGAGTAGTTACACAGAATTTAGCATCCATTCTAAGTACTGCTTAAATTAACACATACTTTAAAAATCTTTTGTTTAAGATCCAGAAATCGCTCTTATTCAATGAGTCAAAGTAATGGAAGTAAAAAAAAAAAAAAATCAGATTAATTTTTAGCTAAGACAGACAGAATATTAGTATTACAGGTAAAAAGCAAGACCCGTGATATTTGTACCAGTCTCCACATGATGAATGACTAAACTTTATGTGGTAAAATTAAATGCTCATATTTTCTACAACATAAAATAAAAATTTTAATAGACACACTTAGCACATGTAAAGACCTTGCCTCTTATCCTTATTGCAAATATTCACAGAAGTCACTTAAATTATACCTAATCAAATGCACTTTGGATATTCTGTCATATACCTCCTCAAAGGATTTTTAAAAAATCTAGAACCACAAGTTTCCCTCTCATTGAGGAGGATCTCAAAAGCAGTCTTCTATTGGGGAAAACAACCATGTACAGTATTTTTTGCAGGTGGATTCCACTGCAGGTGGATTATACTTCATGGTTGGGAAAATCGAAGCAAAATGAAGCAGTGTGGTGAAATCTTCTATTACATACAGGTGTCAATCACACTTCAAAATTTAGTTTGGAGGAATTTCTAATGCCAAGAACTATGCTCATTCCTGCAGAGCATACTACCTCACCATGGTGTAGTAGTTACTGTGTATGGTTCTGTGCCTACTCATTCATCACATGCCCTTACTTTCAGGAGGAAGGTGAGCTGTTTCTTCTGTTCCTCAAGACGGGCGCTGGCTAATGTCCAGCGCTCCTGAATTTCTGAGAGTTCTGTCTGCAGAGTAACTTCCGCTCCACTGTCAGCACAGAGCAGCAGCTGCTTTCCAGCTTCCACAGTTAGAATGTAGCTTCCTTGTTGTCGCAGAAGGACTCTCTCTTTAAGCTGTAAAGATCAATCGCTTTTCGTTAGCATCTTCTTTTTAGTCCCAGTAAGTGATTGTGTATAAGTGACCCTATATCAAGAACTGATAAAATGCTACATGAGACAACTTAGGCTATGTACTATGGGCTACTACCCCAAATGCTTGAAGCTACCCTTATTACAAGTCCTTCAGTATTTACTAGTCAGAGAGTTCTTCCTTGGTGAGAACAAATAAAACTGACTTTTCTTCCCATGTTGCTCTACCCTCTCCTTCTCTACCCATGTTGCTCATGACCTCTTCAGGACAAAGCCTTTTCTTTACTGCCTCCTCCTGTGACCTACACAAATGCCTCAACATCTTATTTCTCATCTTTGATGTGTGCATACTCTAAGGAGGTAAACAGATTTCTCTGACTTGGCATGAAGGAAGACAACATGAAAGTTCAAGGTCTTTCTAACATTATTTTGCCTGGAGCATTTGCTTAAGAATAAGCATTTATTAGTTAAATAGCAACCATTTAGGACTACAAATGCCAGTGAGAGATAGTGAACACATTTAAAAAATAACTGGAAGGAACAGGCCCAATCAGGTGTCCTGTGCATATTTTGTCATAAACTTACTCAAAGTATTTTTTTAAAGACTACAACTCCAGGTTTCTCTCTCTTTGAGAAGTGTCACAAAGGATATGTTCTTTTGTGAAAAAACAGCCACGTACAGTATTTCTACAAGTGGATTCCACTGACTTTTGACTACTGTTATTTTGAATCAAACACACTTTAAAAACGAACAAAACCTCTTTCAATTAAAACAATTAAATATAAGAAAAGGAAGGGTTTCCACCCTTTCACCACCCAAAACAACCTGAACCTACCTGTACTTCATCCAGCAACATTCTGGCTTGCTGCAATGGGATAGGAACACTGCCCAGCCCACTCATGGGCTGATAGGACACTTCCACAAGCCATTTTCGCAGTTTCTCTGACATCTCCCTATAACGCTGCCATTGACGGATCTGACTGTCAATGATGCCCCTTCTCTGTTGTGCCCTGCGAATCACTCCCTGCCACTGGTTACTGAGCAGAGTCAATTTCACATTAAATTCATCCCTATTTACAGAAAAACAGAAATACAAAGTGAGAATTGTATTTTTAACCTATTTCTTCAGTGGATGAAAAGCTGAAAAAATACATTTCTTGAGAGCTGATAATGAAGCCCATGGATAAAGGTATGAATGACTATAGCATGTGGCAGTTAACCTTCAGCTAGGGTGTATAATCTCACATTTCAGACCAAAACCCAAGAACCGAAAAAATCAAATTCTCTTATCAATGAAAAAAGTTTTAATTCAAATCAAAATATTTTGTCAAAATTATCAGTGCACACAGTGCAAGCTCACAGTATGCTCTCAGACAAACCTAGCTATGGAAGATGCCTAATACTGACTTTGAAATAAGAGGGAGATCTAATGAAAGTTCAGAGAAAATTGTGATGTGTAGTACAGTTTATATTAGGGTTATTTTATCTATAGGAAACTTCACAGCAATCCTTATACAGTACTATGAAGGTGTGTATTTTGGGTTTTTTCCCACTAGTTTGATCATCAATATTTAAAATTAACTCTCTGGACCAGATGCTGGTTCCTCCCCCATCCATTTGTGCTGTAAAACCCAGTAGGGAGGGTTTCCTGGCAGAGAGTTATCCCCATGGGTGTTTATACACATGCTTCGGGATGCAGGAGGGAAGGGGGTGAAATGAGCTTTAGTTAAAGTACCCCGGCCACCATTTTTCAGCATGGGGACGCTGATACATGTGACACTGGAGTCTACTGGAGTGCGGTAATTACTAGGCCTGTGTGAAGCAGCAAGTATTGCGTTTGGATTCAGATTCGGCCAATTCAGAGGGACAGTGATTTGATTCGGCGATTTGAATCACTGTCCCAATTCGATTCAGCCGAATCAGATCCAAAGATTTGGCTCTAATGTGGAGATTCGGCCATAGACTAAACAGGCAGCAGTCCTCAACCATGCTGGACACAGTTGCCTCCAGCTGGTAATTCTCTTGTGGTGGGTGGAGAAGGGAGGGAAGGGGCATGGGGTGCAGATCAACGCCCCCACAGTGAGGGAGGGATTGGGGCTGGGACAAGCTGCCCAACCAGGGCAGGGGGGTGTGGGACTTGGTGACGGGCATTCCCGCCACTGTGCACTACTGTGCGCCACCGGTTCAGGAGAGCATGGGAGTGGGCGTGTGTCCCTGGATCTGTGTGGGGCGGGCTGGGCCAGGCTGCACTCTGGATGAACAGTGGAAGGCCTGGGAGTGGTGGCACTGCCCTGCTGCTGCTTGTCCAACCAGGGCGGTGGGGTGTAAGATGTGGCCCAAGTAGCACTGGGAGCCCTGCAGCCCCTTGGGCTGGGGCGGGGCGGGGGCGCACGATGCAGGTGCGGCTTGCTCCAGGCAGAAGGTGCTGGGAGGGGGGGCTATGCCTTCCCGCTGCTCACCCAGCTGGGATGGGGAGGTGCAGCACGATGCTGCTATGCTGCCTCAGACAAGTAGCGTGCAGCGATGGAAGCTGCTCTAGCCACCCCATGCCTCCCAGACAAGCCGTGGCTTTTCCCCAGCTGGGCAAGCAGGTGCAGGGCATAGCAGCGGGTGCGTGCACCTGGACTGGGGAGAGGCAGGCAGCATGGGGAATTTTAGGGTGGTTGCAGCCCACTCGTAGCCCCTGCTCCACTGCACTCTATGGGGCAGGCGGAGCCAGGGCTGCACTCTGGGCTGCAGCTGGGGCTAGCCACCCGGAGTGTAGCCCTGGCTCCATCCACACTGCAGAATGCAGCCTGGCACCAGATGGCTGGGGCTAGCCTCCTTGAGCACAGCCCAGCTCAGCCTGCCCCACACAGATCCAGGGGCACATGCCCACTCCCATGCCCTCCTGGACTGGTGGCGCATGATGGCACGCAATGGCTGAAGCCCCTCTCCCCGAGTCCTGTGCCCCACTGCCCTGGCTGAGCAGCTTCTTCCAGCCTCTGCCCCAATCCCTCTATCACTGTGAAGACGTTGATCTGTCCCCACCAAACCCCTTCCCTCCCCACTCCGCCCACCAAAACAGATTTACCAGCTGGAGGCAGATGTGTCCAGTGTCCTCAAGGACTGCTGGCTGTTTAGGTTATGGCCGAATCTTCAAGTTGGCACTGAATCTCTCCAAATTGATTTGGAGGCTTCCGGTTCAATTTGGACCTTTTAATGGGTCTCCCAATTCGATTCAGAGAGTTGGCCGCTGAATCGGGCTGAATCTCCTCCGAACTGAATTGGCTACTGAAACTTCACACAGCCCTAGTATTTACCATGCTCAGTTAATCGAGTCTGCTCTGACACACTGTACTTACAGTGTGTCGGAGCAGCCTCGATACATGTGTATAGGCACCTCAAGGGATCAAAGCAGATATAGCTGGCTGCTGCCTCCTGCAGTAAGTGGCCCATTCTGGAGGTAGGTCAAGGTTGAAGGAGAAGGGCCTTATTATATTCCTGTTTTAACACAAATGTGGTATTATTAAGATAAGGCCAATCTGTAACTAAACCACTAAGCTAAGAGTTTCATCCGTTTCCACTTCACCTCTGCCTGCCTAGCTTATTATGACAATCTCTAAGGAGTGGGCACCATATTCCTTCTATTCTGTTTACGTTCAAAATAAATTAACACATATAAAGAAGAAAAACAAACAAAACCCAACCTCCCTCCCCGCCACCCCAAAGGAAAAAACAAGTGCAGGGATGTCTACCTGTCATCTACTTGTCCTTGTTCTATGAGGCGTTGTCCATCAGCAATGATCGAATGTAAAATCTGCTGGCGACTGAACATCTCTGCCTGGAACAGCTATTTGAAACAGAGAAAAAACAGTAAAAGCAAGATCCTGCATTTCAAGGCCTTTATCTCTACCTACCTACACTGATAACATGAATTTTCAGTTCTCATTTAATCTCCTTACTGTTGAATCCTGCAGCAAACAAATTCAATGAGAGAGTGTTGATATCAACTTCAATGGGAGGAAGAGTAAACGTGCCAATTTTTTTATTGTTCTTGTGACTGTGTGTGTGTAAACAATAAACTCATTTTCGGGATCTATAACTCCACATTTCAGATCAAACCATAAGAACCAAAAGTTTCAGCAGAAACTACATTTAGACTCCTTTGGTATGAGCATGTAATTGACAGCATGTTTTAAACACAAGCTAGATGCAGGTAGTATCTTTATGTTAAATCCATCATGTCACTTACATGACACTAGTTATGATGGATTTATACCAGTTGAGGACTGCAACCGCTGCATGATTACTTAATATACTTTTCGAAAGAACTCAAAGACAAGAGACAAGGGATCACATTTTGAAAGTGCCTAAGTGACGCAGGGAGCTAAATCCTATTTCCAAAAATGAATTAAGTGCTTCTAATTAGGGCTTCTGATGCTAATTCAAAAGTTCTTAAGTCACTTTTTGCCTAGAGAAGAATAATACCACCTGATTTCCTTGGGGTTTCACAAAGTCTATGTAGGTATCTGAGGCAGAGAGGGGTTTCTCACTTAATCATCTGATTAGTGCAAAAACAGCCCTGTAAGCCAGTGAATTTCAGAAAGATCATGAAGAAATTGATGCAAGTACAGAATTCCTACCAGTTCAGTCTTAGCCTAACAGGGTAGGAGTAGAACAGAGTGGCTGGGATGGTCCATGGGAATAGTGGGATTTAAGAGATTATTGTGAATAAATGTTGTGCGACTTACAAATTAAAAAAAAAAATGTTAAAACCAAGAAACAGTCCTGTAAAAGAAAAGTTACTTATCTTCTCAGTAATCACACGACTTTGTGAGGTGCTGTGCCTGTGTGCTTGTGGGTATTCTATCACCCTATGAATTTGAGACTAGAGATTTTGCCAGAACTGTCCATGTGAATTGAACATGTGGCTTAGCTATCCTTGTGCATTAAACAGAGGATATATAGAATGGGGTAATAACAATGATCACTCCATTTCCTCTGCTGCCACAGGTTCCAACATTTTGTAGCAGATGAATTTGAAGCAGAAAGGAAAAGCAGAGGGAAAGTGTTGGAATGATCATAGTGACACAACATTTCAATTACTGAACTGGTAACTAACTTTTCCTTTTCCTCTTTGAACATTTGTACCCATGTGAATTCCACCATGGGAGATTACTAAGCAGTACATGAGTCAGATGGTTAGTGCCTGGAGGCTTACAGAGGAACTGGCGATAGGACTGTCCTACCAAAAGAGGTGTTCGATATAGATGCTTGAATTAATGTATAGCTTCTGGAAAAGAGAATGACTGGAAACCCAGTCACTGCTCTGCACATATTTTTAAGGCAGCTAGGGCTGTAATACAATTACCTATGGTACGAGTCAGATTATAAGAAAGGCCAAGACAAAGTTGGATATAGTTTGAGATCCAGTTTGACAGCATGCATGGGGATTGCATCATCTCCTATTCACTTGGCAGAATAACCTAGGGAACAGCCTGAAGGATTTAATATTGGGTAAATAAAAAGGGTAAAGGCCTTATTAATATCTAAGGAATGGAGAATATATGCAATAGAGCTTTGGGACAAACATCAGTAATGAAATAATATGAAATGTGTTAATGTGTCATTTCGAAACTGCTTTGGTGAAAAATTTTGGGCTCATTGAACTGGGCCTTGTTGTGATGAAAAAGAATATAGAAATGGTCAGATATAAGATAAAACTCCTGACTCCCCTACCATCTTAGCAGACATTAAAGCCCTAAGACAGGTGACTTTCACAGAAAGATGAAGTAGCAAGCATGTTTAACAGGTAAAATGGAGGTTTCATTACAGATGCAAATACTGAACTGAGATCTCAAAATGGAGATTTTAATACTTGGGGGGAAATTCCTTTATAAACCCTCTGAGAAATTCTGAGGCAGCTGGATATGCAAGGATGTGGAGTTGTCAAAGGCATTTGTAGCTGATAACTAAAGAGACTAACAGAACTGAAGGAGTGGTTCTCAGAGTTCAGTGACAAGATGCAGTTATAATATACCCAGTAATGTTGACTGAAGGGGAGAAAAGTGGAATACATTTGGAAATGTATGCATATCTTGTAAACTCCTTTCTGTGGCTGGATAAGAAGAGTAGAAGTAGCAGTGAACAAAATACATTTCCAAATTAGACATCCAAACACCTTATTATGAGAAGGGATGATAAGGCTTCCCTCTATCCCAAGATGGGAGATTTGTCCTGAGAGGATAATGTATGGGAGGGCTGGTGGACACCTGAAAAAGCTTCAAAACAAAACTGCATTCACTGCATAGGAACTGATTATTGTGAGAGTTGTCTGACCCCTTTTCAGAACTCTTGGCATTAATGGTGAGTAAAAAAGCACATTTTCAGCTGATTACACAACAGAATCATAAAGGCATCTCCTAATAAGTCTTGATTTAGATTGGACATGGAACAAAAATCATGATAACATTTCTTGTTAATGCTGGATGCAAACAGCCAATGGAAAAGTGATTCCATTGCTGGAATACCAAATGTACTACTACAGTATGCAGCCCCCATTCCTGACCTCTGCAGCAATGTCAGCATGAGCCTTCTGGACTCCCAGTAAGTACTGCTGGGTGATCCGATGCAGTATATTTCAACTGCAGCAGTTTATCTCCTTGGCATATAACTGGGAGGATCAGGCTTCCTCTTGATTGTTTATTAAATCATAAACAAATTGCACAGATCATACTATAAGATTCAGAACTAGTCCGAGATTAAAAGGAAGGAAATGTTAGAAGTGCTCTGTGTCTGTACCTTAGTAAAGTGGAGTAGCAGCTACCATGGAGTCCAGGTGCCCTGAATTACCTGTGCCACCTATCCAATTAAAGATGAACCTAGTGCTATTATTTTCATTGAGACTAGAATAAAGGAGAGCATTCCAATGCACACTAGCCGTGTTCTTTCACGATTCCTTTAAGGGCTCGTACATCTCTTAAAATAGTCAGCTGGCTTAGACTGTGCTTGCCTGGAATGAAAACCCATTTGAGACATGACTGCAGAAAATGAAAATGAAGCTACTTGTGAGCTCACACCTGTATGCATGATACCATGTGACAGAAAGCAAAAGCAAGATTATACTGGAGATACGAGGACCTGATTTAAATTAAAGATTCTTGTTGAGATGATATTCACTGCTCAAAGAAACTGTCTTTTATGAGAAAGGTATTCAGGTATGGGAAAATTTCAACACTTTAGTATTGCCCATGTGGCAATCCTCCTGCCTGAGAGGTTTCCCAAAACATCCAGGATAGGGGGATCACCCCTGCAACAGTCCACTGGCCCCAGGGGTTTCCCATACTCCTAGGGAGGGGAGGGGGGGGAGGGGTCACCTGTGCAGTGATCCTCTGGCCCTGGAGGTCTCCCCACACCCCTGGGGCAGGGGGACCACCCCTGTGCTTGAACTTCAGTACTTGATCTCCTACTAATAATGGAGATCAAGATGACTTGGGGTTAAAGTCAGTTGGTACCATATATTATGGTGACAAAAAAGAGGAGAGTGAAATAGAAGTTCTCTCTCAGGTTGGTTAAGAAGACAAGGTGCATGAAGATAGGACGTATGAAGGGACTGAATAGGTGCTGCTGATGAAATCCTTTTGCTGCATAGAGTATGTGGGAACCTACAGTGGCATGCACATGGTCAAAAAAGCAACATATGAGATCTGGAAACTTGGAAGTAAAGGTTACACACACACTTGAATAATAGATCTACATGTTTATATACTCTTCCGCTTCGGTTATTAAGATACAATATTTTCAGTGGGGAGGTGCATAGTGGCAGAACAGTTATGATGTCTTCTTATGGCTCCAGAAGTGTTTGTTTGCACCACCCTTTACACACATGCCAAAGACTGGTCCCATTTAACCAGCTGTAAATAACCTGGTCATTCTGACTTGCTTATCAAAAAAGAGAGATATGATGCTAGACATACTCCTTTGCATGCTGTTGGGAAACTGATGGGTCTTACCCATGCTAGCCCATTGGGCTACTAGGCTCAAATGGATTTTTGACCTTTTTGATTTTCAGTAGTTACAGAGATCACCAATTTCAGGATAAAGTAAAATATTGCTCAGCAGAGTCCATTTGTTGTAACTTGCCTCATGTGCCCTCTGCTGCTCCAAAAGACTCTGGTAGTTTCCTGAAATCTCTGCAGCCAGCTTCTGCTCAGTCTGAATCAGGAAATCCATCCAAGTCTCACATTTCTCTAAGAAGGTCTGGTGATGCAGCAAGAAAGACTGTAGCTTACTGAAAAGATGAAAGATTGATTCAGTAAGGTCTCCAGCTCTCACACACCCAAACAAAAAGCTGAAGTGGTTTCTTGAAGAGCTATTTCAACAGATCTAATTAAAACTCATGTGCTGCTTTATCCTTGAAAATTTTTTTTTTTTTTTACCAAAGTGCACACAAAATACATGTGTACATCTGCTTTCCTATCTATTTAATCTACATGTAAAGAAGTAGTGCCAATTTCCCCACTGTAAATGTTATCTTGTATTCAAAAGCACCAACACTTTCCTTTTAGTGCCATTCCCTCTACAAAGCAGCCTCTGTGCTCAATGTAGAGTGACAAGCTCATGGTTTCTTTATAAACAGGGGGTCTTAGTTATCTCAAAGGAAAGTAGCTTTTATTAATGAAATATCTGTAACATAAGTTTCACATGCCATGCATTAAACTACCAATTCCAGCTAAAGATGACTAACCCAGAGTAATAATATATGGCCCTCTAGCTGCTCCCACCTGAATCGCTCTGTGGTTTGTGAGGAGATAACAGACCAGCGCCTGTTCAAATTCTGCATCCTTTTGATTTCTCTATCATTCAGAGGTAGTCTGTAACCCAGCTCATTCAGACGGTCTAAATCTGGTGCCATGCTGCTGAACTTTAACATCTGGCTCTGCAACAAGTGACGAAGAAAGCATTAACTATGAAAAAAAAATCAGTAATAATGATGCTGTAATCTGGAAAATTATGCAATAGCTCCAAGCCAAAAAAATACTGGAACAGCCTGGATTGCCACCTTTTGGTAAATGCTGTGTGTTACCAGGCAGACTAGGTCCTGGTCTCAAAGGCTCCAGTCCAGCAAACCACTTAATCACATGCTTAAATAAGCATGAGGAATTGTTCATGTTTTAAGTTAGTTAAATATTTACTTAAATATTTTGCCAGACTTGGGATTTATACATCTGAGTTGCCAAAGAAGGAGGGCACTTCAAAGGGCATCTCCACATTGAAAAAAAGCATGTTTTTATCTCAGGTTGGTTAACATGAAATGCTGGGTTAGTGAACCCAAATGCAGAGGTCTTTTAAAATTCATTTTTGCAGTTTAACCATGCCCAAAAGTTATGCTCTTATCATGCAAGAGGTATCATTTTATATTGATCAGTGCATCCATGATGGAGAGCAGTTCTGTAAGCTAATTTTGGTGAAAGGAAAATGAAGGGGACAAAGTGAGAAAAAAACAGGTTGTGGTGGTGAGAGACCCTGAGGAAGAAATAAATAATCAAACCATTAAAACTACAATATATTACAGGTTATACTGTATAATTAATAGTATATATGAACAGTCATTTTAATTAAGGTATCTGAAATGAGTATATGATTACGTTAGTAAAATAATACATGGAATGATACAACATATGTTTAAAAAAGTGCAATACTTAATGAGGTAGAACCAGGCCTAAAGTAGGAATCTGAACCCACCAAAAATAACGTGGGGAAGTTTGGATCTACCCCAAAATGTATGCTTCAAGTACATTTTCCATAGGGGTTCTATTACACAGAATCCTAGTATAGTATGTGCATTCAGCATCAATCTTTGAGATCTCAGAATTGGTTTTGGATTAAGATGTGTGATACATCACTGATTTGGGAATCACTAATGTGTTTTATATAACTATTGAAACATTCTCCTCAGGAATTTTAAAATAAAGGATATTAAAAAAAATCCTGGGAGACCAATATTTTCTTGCCATATGGTGCTCATATATGGAAGGCCCTAAAACATATACCACACAATATCCAATACTAGATTAATGGGTTGGGAACTTCAAATGTTTGGTGATTCAGTCTGGGTAATTATCTAAAATTTTGGATACCTGAAGTCAATCTTATCTGAATCTCTTCTTTGAAAAATTTATATGGAAAAAATCATGGGCTGCCCGGTACTTACTGCTTCCAGGCTCCTGTTACTATAAGAGGAAACTAGCAGATTGAGCTAAATCAAGGAGGGCTGGCAGCTAGGAAGCTGGCTAACCACTAATGAGCTGGCTGTCCACAAATAGACTGCTAGTTACACAGAGGTCAATCCCAGGAGGGAAACTCACCCAGGGAGTGGAGACAGGGTAGCAAACTGTGCCAAGGCAGACAGGGAAGCAGCTCAGAAGCAAAGGGCTGCAGACAGCAAAGCTAAGCCCGACCAGGCAGAGTGGACAGGTCATCAGGCACAAGAAGGGGAGCATACCTGTGAGTGCCTGCAGTCACATAACGGGGGATGGGGCAGCACTGAGGAGGCACATAAAGCCAGTGGCTGAGCTCAATCAGGCAGTCTGGCTCAGCAAGATGCAGGGTAAGGAGCTCCTGGTATGGACAGCTACAGGGGAGTACCCAGATGACTCCTGTGCTGCCATGGTGGAGCAAGTAAGGCGCTCAAGGGTTGCCAGGGCAGAGGGAAAACTTGTTATACAGCCCATAGGCTTGCAGTCTTTCAGTTATAGCTGGGATGCTTGTTTTCCATTTCGGATTTTAGACTGGTGGCTTGGTTTAGGACTACTGGGGAGGAGGAGGTGGTAGCAGTGCCTAAGTGGCATGCAATTGCTTTGCTGCCAGGGATTGGGCAAGATGCAGACAGGTAGTAACCAGGAAGAAAGGAGAGAGAGAGAGAGAGAGAAGTCTAGCCTGAGCAGAGACAAGGCCAGGGGCCCAGAGTGCAGAAGGCTTAGGCCACAGTAAGGAGGACACAGACAATCAGGCTTAAGCCAAGAGGGGCTAAAGCCTGGAGAGAGGCTGAAGCCTAGGGCAGACAGAAAGCAGACCAGGGCCAGTGGCCCAGAGAGAAGAAAGCCTTGCTGGGACCAGGGCTCAGCAGCTAAGGTTATTAATTGATTGACAGATAGGGCTATCAGGCCCAGTGGATGATTTATGGTAACATCTGTAAGGCATGGGCATTAGGGCTGTGCGAAGCTTTGGTCCCTGATTCGATTTGGAGGAGATTTAGCCTAATTTGGTGGGCGAATCTCCGAATCAAATCAGGAGACCCTTTAATCTCTCCAAATTGAATTGGAACCTCCGAAGAGAGAGATTTGGTGATTCGGACATAGACACCGCTTTAAATGTTTTTTCTACATACCTCTAGGTAGCAGGGGCTTGTGAATGCTGCGATGGTGGGGTGCATGGAGCGTCCCACAGAAGCATGGGGGCTTCCTAGCGTGCTCAGCAGCAGACCCGGAAGTGGACCAGAAGCACTTCTGGGTCCATCAGGGAGCGTGCTGGCCCCCCTCCCCCCCGTGTCTCTGGCTTGGCGACTGGTGTCTCCTGGGTCTGAAGGGGCACCTGGGATCCCCTTGTGGCCAGTCACTGAGCTGGGGGGGTGCAGGGGACCCCCAGCATGCTCCCTGGCAGGCCCAGAAGTGGATCAGAAGTCCACTGCAGCCTTCTAGGCCAGGAGCTTCAAGGTTCACCACCAAGCACATGGAGGGCCCCCCTCGCACTCCTATGGGATGCTCCATCCACCCCACCATCACAGTGGTCACAAGCCATGGTGGTACCTCAAGATATGTAGAAAAAACTTTTAAAGCTGTATCTATGGCCGAATCGCTGATTCTCCAAATCAGCATCAAATCTTCAGATTTGGATACGGCCAAATCGAATCAGGGACAGTGATCTGAATCAACAATTCAGGCCAAATCCGAATACTAATCGAATAGGGCCTGCTACACACGCACCTAATGGGCATAGTTACAGGGGAAGTCGGAAAACACAAAATTAGCCCTTAAAGCAATTACCTTGCTACAGCATAGCTTGTTGGTGTAGAAGGGCTTGCTTGGGGATCTCTGGGCAGCCTCCCTTTTCCAAGTTAAATATTTACAGCAAGGTGTGGTAGGCGGGAAGAAGGGGTTGGGACCCAGAAAGTCAGGGTGAAGCAGGAGCGGCATGACCAGCAGGTGGTGTCATGGCCACCCCTGGGGCCAGGCACCTGTTACACCTGGTATTTCAGCTTTTGTGTTTCTTGTGCTGGGTTCCAACCAATTGCATAGGTGTAGTAAAATGTAGAGAACAAAGCAAGTAAAGAAAATCGCTGAACTTTTCTAAACTGTTTGGCTCAAATACTATTTTAGTACAGTTTTATTCCAGCCAGTTTACCTATCCATATCATCTTCGCATAGAGGTACAATGAAGAAATTTAAGGCTGGATCGTCAGAATTAATTTTAGTTTTTCTGTCTTGTGCATATTAGCTATTCACATGTTTAATGTTAAGCGAACACACATTTGCATCTTATGCATATATCATATTGACTTGAATCCAAGATGAGTTTTTCCTCCCATTCAACATGGGGGGGAAAACTTGCCCTTGGATTCAAGTACAAGGTGAAGAGGAGGGGGTCAGGTGGCTGCTGTGGTTCCAACTCTGGCCCTGAGCCCAAGTTGGGGCCAAAGTCAGAGCTGCAGCAATCGCCTGCCCCTCTCCCCTGACAGCCTGCTTCTCTGCTGCTTAAGGTCAGGCATAGCTCCAACTCTGGCTCCATTCTCTCCAAACCATGGAGCGCATGCAAGCTCCAGCCCCTGCCTGGCTACACAGCAGCAGCAGCAGGAGGCAGGGGCCAGAGCTTGCATGTGCTCTGGGCCTGGGAGGGAATGGAACCAGAGTGTGCCTGACAGTAAGTAGCATGGGGAGGGGGGGGGAAGGGAGAGGGCTGGAGGGGACAGAGGCTGCTGCAGGGGGCAGGTAGGGAGCAGAGGCTGTGAAAAGCAGGCAGGGGGCAAAGGCTGCAGAGTGGATAGGGGCAGAGGCTGGGGAAGCAGGCAGGAGCAGAGGCTACAGAAAGGAGCAGAGACTGCAGGGGGCAGGGGACAGGCAACAGGAGCACTACCAGGGGGCAGCAGGGGCACAGGCTGCAGGGAGTACAAATGGTGGGGTCGGCCTGCTACCCTGCACCTGCTTTCCCCACTGTGGTGCTGGGGAGGATGAATTTAAGATGACCCTCCAATACTTAGATTCCATACATGAAAAATTATTACAAATTAAAAAATGTTCCCTATATAAAATCTAATTTTGGGGAAGTTGTTTTAAATTCAAAGTCATCTTGGATTTGGTTAAATACAACTATATGATGTTATAAATTAATCAACCTAGCACGATAATGTAATGCAATGCTGTCAATATTAGTCACTCACTTTGAGATCGTCCATCCTGTTCTGAATTGTGGAGAGGTCTGATGAATGAGTAGGGTCCTGTCCTTTCAACACTTCTTCAGCTTCTGTTATCCAGGCCTCCAGAGCTTCCAGACTCTTGGCAAATGTCTCGTAGTCCAGAATGCCAGTCTTCAGTACAAAAGAACCCAGTGTTTAAAAGCCTACATCTGATTGTATAACTATCATGTAGCTAGTCATCACTCAGTCACTAATTCCCATTCTGATGTTCACAAACTCCTGCAATAGCGCTTCTCATTGGTAGCAACATGACAGTTGTTTGTTTTTGTTTTGTTCTTTTACAGTGGAGCTAGTATTTGGTGATGCTAATGGTAGTGCTGGTGCTTTCATGGTAAAGTCTGAATTATTTCTGAAAGTCCAGTTTAAATTTTTTTTTTGCTACATAGGAAAAAAACTGGCCATGGGAAACAATTATACCATTTGCTCTTAAAGTACTCATTCAAAAAAGCACCCAGGCACATGCTTAAGTACTTTGATGAAAATGGTCAAAGGTATATATTTAATTCTCAGGGATTTTATAAGTCAGTCAGCTGAATTAGAAGTTCAAGAAAGTTACAAATAGTTATTAAAAAAATAGGGGTGGTTTCCAGGGTTTTCAAGAGCCTCTGGATTATAAATAGCATTGTTTAATATTTTAAACCTCATGCAACGGTTGATTTTAATAAAATCACATGCATAGGCTCATTTAAAAAGAACGGAATATATTACTAATAATTTACTGGTGTAAGGACCAAATAAGAGAGCTGTAATTAAAATTATTTCAAGACATCAGTGACACTGAATATTCTGCTTAAGATGTGCTTGTAACAAAAATAAATATTGGTTGCAGTTACATTTCATATGGTTACAAAATCTTCTATGATTTTAGTTTTTATTTTTGCTTGATCTTTAAAAAAAAATATGAGCGCCTTCTAGGCGTGTTCAATTCCTTCGGTTATGCCACTAAGTCATCTGAACAGATGACTGCTTTAGGTTTTCTGTGTTATGGCTATGAACCCTTGCTTTTAGTCAACAGTGGCCCTGGATATTCTCCATGTCATTGAAAACTGAGTGATGAACACAGACTCTTTATCGATTCCTTTACAGATTTGAAAAGTGGGATTGCAGCCTAACTCTTTTTTTTTTCCAAAGCAATGATAAAAGCTCTTATGGACTTAAATGTGAGGAGTTGTTAATAACTGGGAGGAAGGATCATTTTTGGATGTTTTCTTGGTACCTAATAGCTACAATTACTATGGATCTTCTAGATTCCCATGGCAACATTCAGCACTTTTCACGGCTGTCTTTTCCTTTTCCATTACCTGATTACCTCCCCAGTTTCCTTCAAGGAGTTTGAGCACATTTACTTCTCACTTCTTTGACTGCATACTACACATAGTACATTACTGCCTACAAATTGCTCTTGTGTATACAGCACAGATTTCTTTTGGCGCACTTTGTGCATGTTTGCCTAGTGCACATTTTTGCAGATAGAATGGGACTGTCAGAACTAAGGAATATGAACAAATTATTTGTACCTGAAGTATAGCCTGTTGCTTGCCAAGAGCCTGTTCTAAGGCTGACAAGTTTTGACTCAGAGAAAGGTGATCAGACTGGATGGCTGCTGCTGCAGAAGTCTCCACTTGTTTTTTAAGCTGGTCTCCCAAGTCATGGAGAACTGAGAGAGAATCTTGTGCTGTCCTCAGGCCTTTGAGCAGGTCCTACAGTAAGACATAAGCAAACACAAACTTGAAAATCACTTAAAAAAGTTAACAGCTGACGCTGAGAAGAAAGGGGGCCTAAACACTTGACATGGAATTCACGGGAATAAAAAGAATGATTACACTTAAACATAGTTAGTACTATACTCCACTGCAGAAACCTTTTGCAACTCTTACCTGGCTTAAATTAGTGTGGAAAATAATTTAAAGGAAAGAATGTGATGAAATGCATATGTTCAAAAGCCTGGGAATGAGCTGACAGATGATTAGTTATCTTTGAGCAAGTTTTGAGAACTGAAGATAAGTTGATGTAGCATCTTTTCTAGCAGTAGAGATGTTTATTAATCTGTTCAAATCTGAGCGAATCCCCCATTCTTGCTGAACCAATCCATTAGTAAAATATACCAAAGAGATTTTACTCCCTTATTTTTCATGAAAAAATTCTACAAGGCAAAAGGATTTAATATCAGTGCAGGAAAAGAGAATGCTGCTTCTCTGGTTGGAAGTTTCTTATGGCAGCAAATGACTGTGACGCTCATGAGTGCAATTTTTGTTTCCTGTAAATTGTTCATTAATATTGAACTGACTGAAAAAAGAAAGAGCTTACTTATGAACAGTCATACAATGGACTAAGAGAACTAAACATGGAAAAAAAAGTTTAAGTTGAGGAGAAAATGTAAGGCTTAGCCTTGACATGTGAATAATTTGGTGAAGGGGCAGAATCTTAAGGCTGCAACAAAATATATGGTTCCCTTTCACGTGGAGGAAAAGGTTGGATGGAGCAGAGACTTTGGACTCATCTCTTCTTTTCTGCCTGAAAAAAACCTGACAGCTTTGAGTAGATGGGCAAGCTCAAAGCCTGGTCCTATGATACTCATGTGATGATGCCCATAGAAGTCTATGGGACTACTTGTATGAGTAAGGGTCATGTGGATAAGCAGAGACTGCATGATTGGACCTAAAGATAATTCATCTGTTTTCACTGTGGTGTTAAGCCACAAATAGAAAAAAAATAATAAAGAGAAGGATGAGGAACAAAGTGAGAGGATGCATGTAAAAATCTAAGGAGCTCAATACGACTGACTCAGTACCCTGGGATCAGGAAGGGCAGAACAGATCATTTTGGCATGGTGTCTCATAGTGCTTTGGTTAGCAGATCTAAGGCCCACACTTGGATACCTGAGGGATTCTTCAGTGAACAAAAAATACTATACTTACATACAAGTGCTGAAAACAAATATTGAAGAAGCCTGAGTAGATTGGTCAATATCAGAAACTAAAGCAATTTTAGACCACAGAATAATGAGAAAATACTGATCTGCTCAACATACATTGCAATCCTGAATCCAAACAGTGACTTCATCATCAGCTATATCCTTGTTAGTGGCTTTCTTCAGCAGGTCATTGGTCTGGTTCTCATACTGATGGACTTTTGAAGAGCACTCGCTGTAATGGTCTTTGTATTTCTGCCAAAGTTGAAGCATAGCCTTACTGGAGTGCAGTTGCTCTGCAATTTCTTCCAGAAGGTTGTTCCACCTGGTTGAAAAATCAAATGGATAGTCAAATCATGCGAGTTAACAACTACAGGGGAGTAACCATTGCATGCTCTTTGCAGGCTTATGAGAGGAATAAGACCAGTCTATTACTTTGATAAATAATGGTGTGCAAGAGGTCACTAACTTAAATCAAGTTATACAAACTGATATGGTTTTAAACGGTCATCATCATCTTCGGTTTTTTTTAAAGTAAAGGGTGGCACAACTTTCCTGAAACAACTGAAACAAAAGACAAAACCTGAGGAATGTATATTCCAGGCCTGTTCAAATTTCCATTTTGCTTCAGAAGGCTAGTTCATCTTGTCCAAAAAGTGGCCAATGTGAGATACAACAGAAGAAGAATCAAGAAATCCAACAGTAGGCAGGTGTGGGATGATTTAACTCTCAGGAGAGTCTCCTCCTAATGACTAACAGTACACAGTAAAGTGCTGAAGCACCCAAGTACAGTATTTATGTCCCCTATTTAATCCCCCTTTTAAGACTGGATAGCCAGAGATGTACTATGATTATCTATATAAAAAAAAAGGTTCAGAAAGGGACTGGATATGTTAAAGTCCTAGAAGCAGTGAGTTATACAGTCTAAATCTCACAGACTGGAAAAAAAAACATTTCTTAGCTTCTTTTTCAACTCTGCCTTCTTTCAACTCACTGTGCACATCTATACAAGATGCTAACAGCGCAGTAGCCTAATAATACTGCATAGTAGCACATCACAGCACAAACAGTACTAATACGCTAATGCACAGTAGTGTCACTTAAAAGGTGTTAGCTGGAGCTACTGTGAAGTAATTCCACTTACTGCACATTTATTTAATACTTCATTATATAAGTACTAAATTAAATGTGCAGTAACCATTAATGAATGTGTAGATGCCCCCACCATCATCTTATTGTGGTACTAAGGCAATAAAAACAGAAATTCCCTGCCCTATGACTTTCATTACTGTTTCAAATCCCTGTTCTAAGGAAGACAATTTTCATTACATTTTTTATCACTCCTGTTTGGAACCTAGAAATTTTTCAGTACTCTCTTTGAGACAGGATAATCCATACCACCCACAATATTCTAGATATATTCAAGAATGAAGCGCTGATCTATACAGGGGCGTAGGTTGTAGCCATGTTGGTCTAAGGACATAGGCAGACAAGGTTCTTTGGGTAAATCTGGTATCTTTTATTAGACCAACTTAAAGAGTTGGAAAACTATTATTAAGCAAGCTTTCGGGTTCAAAAACCCTTTGTCAGGCTAAGGTGATATCTTTTATTAGACCAACTTAAATAGTTGGAAAACTATAATTAAGCAAGCTTTCGGGTTCAAAAACCCTTTGTCAGGCTAAGGTGATATCTTTTATTAGACCAACTTAAATAGTTGGAAAACAATTATTAAACAAGTTTTCGGATTCAAAAACTGTTCGTCACAAAGGGTTTTTGAACCCAAAAGCTTGCTTAATAATTGTTTTCCAATTATTTAAGTTGGTCTAATAAAAGATATCAGATTCACCCAAAGAACCTTGTCTGCACTGATCTATACAAGTTTATTTGAAGCAATGCCCAAGTGCCTTTCCTAGGGAATGAATTAATGTCAATTTTTTGTGTGTTCATGAGCTCAGTTTTTAGTACCCCCCTGTGGGGCATAATTTATGTTACTGAGCAACACAATAGCAAATTAAATACAAAATAATGTAGGCCTTTATGAATTCCATAAAGTCTGATCTAGACTTTAGCAATCAAAATGTTTTTAATGTATTTAAAAATAAATTAGAAGCACATTTAAAGATTTTATTTTAAATAAATAAAGAAGTGTAAGATGAGCCAAAACCTATTTAAAATTATGTTTGGTGCACCACTAGCTTTTAACTTAGAATTTTAGGGCCCTGTAGATATGAAGCAAGGTTGCTCTGAGGTGCTGTAAATGCAGTGCATCAGAGCAGACTTAATTAACTGGAAATTACTGCACTCCAGCAGCCTCCACTGTCATGTGTACCAGTGTCCCCGTGCTGAAAATTGGTGGCAAGGCGCTTTACACTACAAGTTGTTTGATGACTTAAGCGCTTCACTGCTATTTTTGAGCGTGGGGACAGTGATATACATGACGTTTGGGCGCTTTTAATTAGTGTGGCTCGCTACTTAAATTTTCTCTCCCCCACCCGCCTCCTAAAGCATCCTTACTTTTCAACCCAGAAGCAGTTTTCATACCTCATGTTGACATCTTTCAGAGTATCAGTAAGTACTTCTGTTACTGGTGGATGACATTCTTTTAATAACTGGTTGGTCACTGAGCCAAATTTCTGTAAGCTGTTCTCTTGCTTTTCCAACTCATCCTGCAAGCTCTGTATAAAAAAAAAACAAGCAAAAGAAAATGAAAGCACTGTAATCTACACTGTAAGAACTTTGCATTAGAAAATGTTTTAAACAAGAAGACATTCTTGAGTAGCATCGTCAATCAAAAGATTGCAGTACATGCTAGCATACCAGAAAGAGAAAGCTGACTGAAGGCCAAGTACTGGACTAATAAAACTTTCTACAGTTAAAGTGAAAGAAAGAAGGTGGTGTGTGGGGGGAAGTGAGAGAGAGAGAGAGAGAGAAGGAAGAATAATCTATGGAACCTAACAGCATGAGCAGTACAAAACAAAGTAGAATTTTTTTTAGCAACACAAGAAAATGCATGCCTGTTAAAACAGTTACCCTTTAGGCATTCTTTACTATTTTATTTAGACTGACCAGATGTGTAAGCTGCTCAGAGGATCTCAAACTTTTTAACAGTGGAGTTAACATCTTAACAAAGGCAAAGCATACCCGACAGCATCCCTGCTTACCCTTGGATATACACAGCTATGGTAATTGCTTACTTAAGGCTGGATTATAAGCAAGGGGCACTACACCCTGGGAAGGAAACTGGGAGATTTCACATAATCTCCCTCCTGCTCTATGGAGGGAGTAAACTATATTCTCTACAATTTGTCGGGGAGGAAAGGAGGCTAGGCCCTGGCACTGCACAGTCATTCCACATTTATAGATTCATTTTTTCTAGTAGTAATATACTTCTAGAAATTAGAACTGCTTTAAAATTTAAGAGAAGAATATTTTGATTAAAAATATTTCACTCAAATGCTGCTAGTTTTTTTGTATCTAGGACCAACTGTATTAGAAACTTATACAAAGTTGTTTGTTAAGATCATAAGGTTTTAACTTAGCAGCATATATGAGTCTCCATATTTTAAGGGTCAATACTGGTAGTCAGCTACATTGACAAGTCAGCACAGAGGACAGAATTTATCTCCAAATATTTCCTTAAGCATAGCAAGAGGCTTCATTTTCACCTGAAGGTTGTCAACCTGGACTTTCACTGCTTCCATAGAACCTGTGAGGAGATGAAAGCGGGACAAAGAGTATCTGGCTTCCATCAGGTAGCTATTCAGTTCTTCATAGGCCACTTTGTATATGATCCACTGATCAAGAACAGACTGCAACAATATCTTCAGTTGGCTAACCTGGTGGCAGGGGGGAAAAAAAAACCAAATGGTAAACATGAAATGTGTGAGAGCTATTTACTATTTGTTTAAATTATTTCTTTTATTTGCTTGTGAATTAAAAAAAAGGTAAACATACTCCAGCTTTGGTGCTTTTTGTTCTTTGGTCAAACAAATTTCATGTGGAGCCTTTCCACATAGCAGTTTCAGCCAAGATTTTCAGGTGTGATTAATATTTTGTGTGTCTCAGTTTTGGTTGCAGAACTTGGCATATCTTATGGAGCCTGATTTTCAGATAGTGGATGTTTGGCATTTAGGGCTCAGTTCACAAAGGTATTGGGGTCTGTTGAACATAATGGGGCCCTTAGTCTGTAAACCACATGGGGTTGTCCCTATTAATGATGCACACATGGAATGCAATCTATAAATAAACTAGAAAAATATTTTTTTCACAAGATAAAGCTGATTTAGGATTGAGCCAGTATACAGCACAGTGGGGAACCTGAACTGGAATTTTTTCTGAAGTTTTTGCTTTGTTCTCTAGAAGCTTGGCTTTTATGCTTTTAATTAATTTTAGTTTTTATGACTGAGGAGTAAATGTCATAACTGTGAACAGAGTGTTACCTGTGTAGAGGCAGCTGAGTGAATCTGTAGAGAGCTTGGAACATCTGAGAGGTGTGAATTGCCCCATTAATCTTAGTGAGGTATTAACTCAGATGCCTACTATTTTATTCCTCATAGAATCAGAGAAGAAGGGATTTTCGGAAGGTATCTTATCCAGCCACTTTCTCAAAATGAGATCATCAAAAAATTGTCTAACCTGCACTTAAAAACTTCCAGTGACAGATTGTGCAACCTCTACCATTTGTTTCTGTGTTTAACTACTCACAAAATTCAAAAATTCTTCCTAATATGCATTCTATATCACCATTGTTGCAATTTAAGGCCATTACTTGCTGTCTTGTCCCTACTGGGCATAGAGAATTAAGAGGATGTTGATCAATATAAAACATACTTTTATTGTTTGATGACTATTAACAAGTCCCCCTTAAGTGTTTTCTTCTCAAAACTAATTATTCCTGCTTCTACCAATCTACCCTCACAGGTCATGTTTTTTAGATCTCTAATCTTTTTTCTCTCTTGTGTACTCTTTTCAATTTGTGCTTGCCTTCCTTGAAGTACAGTGCCTAAAACTGGACAAACTACTCCAAGCTGAGGCCTTACTAGTGCTAATTAGAGTGTAATAATTCTCCCTGTATGTTGCATACAGCATTCCTGTTCATGTATTCCAGTATGTTCTTAGGGGTTTTTTTTGCAATAATATTACATTGGTAACTTGTATTCAGTTTATAGTCCACCACAAACCCCAGATCCTTTTCTGCAATACATACACAATATATATGCATAGTGCCAATATGTTCCCCATCACAAAGTAGCCAAGGCCAAAGAGCAGAACCAATGGCCCATGCTCCATATACAGGGATTGAAGCTAAGAGTGGAGATCAGAGAGCAGCATAGTTTTTACTTTGAACATCTGCACAATCCACCTAAAGTGGTGCCTCATTTTGGCAGGCCACATGGATCAGGATTGCTTTGTGAGGCGAGCATATAAAAGCACCAATGTCAGGGGCTCAAGGCTAATTCCCAGCTAGGGTCTAGCACTAGCTTCAATTAAATAGTGTACCGCTTGGTGTGCTAGCCTTTGTAGTTGTGTGTGGAGGAGCTCTGAGACTGATTCTTGGGAATGGCTCCCAAGTCATTCATTATCAGCA
Source organism: Alligator sinensis (assembly GCF_000455745.1). Classification (NCBI taxonomy): domain Eukaryota; kingdom Metazoa; phylum Chordata; order Crocodylia; family Alligatoridae; genus Alligator; species Alligator sinensis. The sequence goes on along the minus strand of NW_005842120.1, from coordinate 1,279,075 downwards.
ATCCCTTGATCCAAGGATGATGGGTCTTGAGATGACTTAAGAGTCCAATCCTTGAGTGTCAGATCCGTCCACAGAAGTTGCAGGTATTTCTGCAAGGAGAGTAGGCCTTAGGCTTAGATTTCTCTCCTTTTCCTTTCTCTGCTTGCTCTTCTTCAAGGGCAAGGGATCTTACCTTGAAGTGGGCTGCCATTTGCTTGAGGTGCAGTGCCACTGAAATCAGGTGAGCCCTTCCACTTCCTGATGTTGGCATCTCCTTTCTTAAGGTATGTCTTCAAAGTATCCTTGTAGTACTGAAACAAAATCCTGAAGGAGGTGCTAGTTCACTGGATCCTGTGCTGGATCTCCTCAATGTTCACTTTCAAAGAGAGGTGGTTACTGAGGTAAAGGAAGTCCTCAGCCACCTCTGTGGTCTTTCCCTTGGTGGTAATTTGAGGACCAGGGTCTGGGAGTCACATTCATGGCCTAGATTAGGTTGAAAGAGAACTTTAGCTTAGTCATTGCTGAGAGAGAGGCCAAAGTTCAGTAAGCTTCTTTGAAGAGGTGCAGCCCAGTTTGGAGGTTTTCCTTAGAGTGTACAAGGCTGGTACAGTCCTCAACGACGTATTGAAGGTCAGGGAGGATTGTTTTAAATACTTCAGTCTCTAAGCAAAAACATCCCAAGTTGAACAGCCCTCAGTACATTTGGTATTCAATGTTGACTCCAAAAGGGAGGCGGTCCTTAATGAAAACTAAGGATGATGGTCAAAAAACTAGAGAACAGATTTGGGCTGGTGATCTATCCTTGCCTCACACCAGTTCAGATGACAAATGAATCTATCTATGATACACTACAAAGAACAATGACAGTCATCTGGTCATGGAGAAGCCTGAGGACCTTTTAGGGCATCCAAATCAGGCCACTACTTTCCACATGGCTTTGCAATTGGTGGAGTCAAAGGCCTCAGTGAGGTCAATAAAGGCCAAATACAGGTCCTGATGTTGTTCCTAACACTTGGACCCAGTAGGCAACAAAGATCATGTCAACTGCCTTGTGGGATAGTCTGAAACCACACTGAGATTCCAGCAGGACTTCCCCAGCAAGAGACAGAAGATATTCATAGGAGGATGTGGGCAAGGATTTTCCCTGCCATGGACAGAAGGGCAATAACTTGATAGTTCTGACACACAGACTCATCTCCTTTCTTGAAGATAGTCACAGTGTTGGTATTGCTCAGGGCCCCAAGGATCTCCTTGTTGTTCTAAATTCAAAGAATAAATTCATGGTGTCTTAATACCAGTTCCTTGCTGCCAGCCTTGAAAATTTCACCTGGTCCACTAGCCTTGCTGTTCTTGGTTTTCTCGATGGCATGCCAGAGTTCTTTTACTGTAGGAGAGTTGGCAAGGGATTTCCTTTCAGGGTGTTGAGGGACAGCCTCAGTGGTGGTATCCATCACCATCAACTCATGGTTGAGGTGTGCCTCAGAGTGCTATTTCCATTTAGCTTGGATAGATTCATTGTCTTTGAGGAGCACTGAACCATCATGTGATTGCACAAAAGTAAGACCATGGGACCATAGATGGTTTTCATTGCCTGGAAGAAACTTCTCTTCTTGGGTATTTAAGAAACTTCTACCCAGCCAAATGTATGTTGGCTGAAGGACTAAGGATAGGGAATATGCACGGTTCCTTTGATCCTGATGATTAGAAGTCTCCTGACCCTTGCTTTTGGTCCTGGCCTCCAGACAACCTGTGCCCCAGGCTGCATATAAGACTTGTCTAGTTCCAGCCTTAACAATCCCTGTCCAGGAACGGGGCCCTAGTCAGAAAGGCAGGCTGCTTACGCCCCAGTCTCCTGATGGCCATCCCTGCTTCCCATTCTCCCTCACTGTTCATATACTGGCTGTAGCTCTATTTATAGGCTTGGTGGCCGTATTATACATATTAACTTTATAAATAGGGAATTGTAAATGGCAGTATGCTGAAACTTATCCTTTGAGAACCAAGAAGTGCTTTGAAGATAACAACACAAAAAGAACTTAATACCTCTGTGAAATAAGAAATATTACATTTATTTTACATAGATGTAATCCCATGAAAGATGGGACTGATACTGATCAGGCTTCTCATATGTTTATTCCCACAAAGAAGATATTTCCTTGCATTGTGGCAAGTGGATTGTGCATGAAAAGAGTTAGAAAGCATATATTACTCCTCAGTGAGCTAAACCACACTCTCTTACCATATGATCCAAATTGGCCCAGGAATGGTTAAGTTCTTGCAAGGTACTCATGACAGTAGCACAGACTTCTTCTTTCTTCTTCTGGATTAAGGCCAGCCCACTCTGTTCAACTTTTTCTACCTCTTTTTCCTTTCCTTTAATCAACTCTTCTAACTCCTGAAAGAAAAGTATATTTTAATTTTGTAAAGATGGATAATACTCCCAGATCAGATGAAGTTCCATAACTCCCACAGCTTCTACAACATTAAGAATGGGAAGAGGACATTTGAATGTTTGTGATTCCCTTAAGTAAAGTATAATCAGCAATTTTTATTGAATATTTTCTGTGTACTTGAAAAAAAACCCCTGAATTTTAAACAGAGTCCATGCTCCTATTAATATTACTATTTGTTTTCACAGAAGTGCCCCAAATTATTTAAAGCTAAACGTTAAATATAAAACTCCTGTTTCCCAAAAATCAGTGTTTCCTTGTTTTTACTGTATTTTAAAGACATTTAATGTATTTTTCAATTAGTCACTGGGAACACTAAGTTATTATTAAAAAGGGATTGTAGAGGCTCTACTGCATAATCTTCTCTGGTTGTAGAAAGCCTAGAGCACTTCAGTTTCTAACTGTGATAAACTGGAGGATCAAATGTACAAGGACCAAGGCGGCAACAGCTCTCTCTACATGCCCCTGAGCATTTCTGAGAAGCAAGGCCTAACAGAATGATGGAGCAATAGTAACCCCTTCACACCTACCATGTTTGGAAGCAGTGCCCTGAGGAAGTCACTGGGGAAGGCCTGGAATTTTGTCCTCTGTATTCCTTAATGAATCTTAGGTTCTAAGGCTGTACTCCCTACTCCTTCTATAGTGCCCAAGCCAGAGACTAATCAGGCAGAAACTGTACAAGCTTAAACCTTGCACCTTCTGTTCCTTTATTTCCCCAAGTAGATTTTTCCTTTAGGGGGATGTCCAAAGCTTTAAAAAATGTGACATTGTTGTAAATTTTCATCAGACAAAACAATATTCTTTATTTATTAGATGGTAAAGTGAATATTCAGGACCAAAGTCTGCCCTCTCTTGATAACAACAGGGTTTCCTGATCAGAATTTAATCCTCAATTGGCTTGCCTATAACATAAGCAAGCAAAAGCACATTCTAAGTTTTGAGTGAGAAGACGTTCAGTCCATTGTTTATTTTGAATCATTTTACATATGTTGCTCTGTTTCTTTTGCTTTTAACTTGTGTAATCCTTTCCATTTCTCCTGTATCTTTTTTTTTTTAATTTTACACTATCTGTTTTAGCAATTAAAGGTACAAAGCAGTTTGGTCATGGCCATCAATGCATTTGACATGTTTTTTATTTATTAAATTCAGCAGGCCTACGTATTAACCCCGAAATTTCAGTCAATATTATGTGAACAGGGAGATACAAAACACAAAAGAAGCATCTTAGTCTTCCACCCATACTCCTGAGAGTAACTTTCATGATTTCCATCAAAGGGAATTTAAGGCCAACTCAAATTTGTGGTTTAGTATCAAGGGGGCTGTAAGTCATTCAAATCTGGAAATATGAAGTCCATTTCTAGATCATAAACCTGAAATAAAACTTGCATCATTTAACATCTTTGATGTAAAAGCAATTTACTGTCAACTTTTTTAGCAATGCAAATTAAACTTTTTTTTAACCAACTGATTTTAATATTACAAAATATGAGCCAGTCCACATGTGGCTGTTCCAAAAAGAAGGACTGCTTATAATTACAACTGGCAAAGCATCAGCACCAGGAATTCACAGGGAGCCAGAAATATTTGCTAAGAACACAGAGCTGTTTATTCT
>NW_005842120.1:1273739-1275003 GCF_000455745.1 Alligator sinensis | reverse complement strand
CTTCTGATCCATAATGAAAAGGTTGCCCTTAACTATTTAAGTCATCCTAGATCACTATTAGCACTAGTTAATACCTAAACTGCAGCTTTTGTGTTCATTTAACTACATACCTGACGATGTCTGGCAGCCTGATAAAGTTATTTCTTAACCAATTTATTTTCCTAATGATCAAAGCCTTGCTATTCAGGCAGTAACTTCCCAGTATATTTGCTGACATCTCTGACCCAGAGAAGCTACAAATGCAATAAAATAGATCTAGTTTTGGACCTGAGCCATGTTCCAAAGATTGCCAGTTATGTTAAGTTGAGCTAAATTACACATGCTGGTTCCATTGTACATGTTATTTACTTTATTGTGTTGAAATAATAAAATGATTTGAACTGAAACCACAAGTTTAATTCAGTTTCAATTTTTGTTGAGAGAAAATCATAAAAATCATCAGGCATGGCTGGGCATATCAATCATCTGCATTCAGAGAAACAGAGGAGGATTTACTACAAGTGTGCTGGAAAGATTTTTTAATAAACAAATATAGCAAATACTGCAAAATAAAAATACTAGGTTTTTAGCACTTATAAACATGAAGATCATCTGGAGACCTAAATAATATAAGGTCATCATTTTTCCATCCATTAAATAGTTGGGAGACGGAACAGAAGAGGAAAAAAACCCCCATGGCAATACGTGTAAATGACTCTTTACAAGTCCAGAACATTGAGTATCAGAGAAAGTGACTACATTTCTAGGGGCCTTGGGCTCACAGAGTTGGGAATTTTGCACCATTTCACATGTACTTGCTGCATTTACCTGGCTGAACCAAATTAGTCTGAAAAGATCGGGCCCCTGCCAGCACACACATGCTCTGCTTGTAAGTCAATATCCAGTCTAACTGTTGATCCCTCACACAAGCTCTATGGGCCTGTACTTTATTTTCACTACTCCAAAAAGGGCAGACCATTGCTTGAAGTTTTACATTCTTAATATCAGGCTATCTTTATTGAGCTGCAGGGAACTGATCATAGCGCCCTGATTCAAGATGACTTGAACAAGTCAGGGCCGTACGAACACGTGAGTTTTAGGTCACTGGAGGGTTAGCTGTAGCCAAGTTTTATTCTGCCCTACCTCCTTCCCCTCCCATATCACTCATATCCTCCTTTCCCTTATGCCAAGGAGAAGATGGGTTGAATTTAGGGGAACCCATCTCCATCAGCTTTCTATCATCAAAGAGTTTCTTAGCACAGGGGGAGTTTTGTACCAGCTGCCT
>NW_005842120.1:1267832-1273708 GCF_000455745.1 Alligator sinensis | reverse complement strand
TTGGCCTGCTCTTGTTACTTACGTGCAGGGACCCACCTAATTCATGGGGGCTGCTCCCTGATTTTGCAGGGAGAACGCGAGCCCGGGCAACCATTAGCTGGGTGGAGTGCAACGGGTCCCCCTGATCAGCCAATGGGCTCCAGTGGCCCTATCCATTACTGCTGACTGGCTGTGTGGGCTGCCTGTCATCTGACCCCACCCCTCACCACTGACTGGCTGCAAGGGCTGTCTGACATGCAGCCCTTCCCTTCACCATGACTTGGTGTAAAGGGGTGGGGCCACATGATAGGGAGCTCTTGTAGCCAATCAGCAGTGAGGAGCAGGGGAAGCAGCCATCTTGCCTGCAGCCCTTCAAGTGGGTAGACCACCCCCTTCCCTGCCCTGTTGAGCTGCCACAGTGCACTGAGGACTGCTGGCTCTCTCTGAGGAGCCACCAATTTCTTTTCCATAATTTCCCCTCCCCTCCCCACCCCACCGATTCTGTGGGCATTGCCTGGATTTCATGGACAATACCAGATTTTGCACAATCCATGAAATTGTGGATTTAGTAGGTCCCTACTTATGTGGCACATTTTGGCTTTAGTTGTAATTTAGCTTGTGGAATGTTTGAATTTGTTCTTTTTGCATTGGGAAGCAACACAAAAAGGCCAAATGTACTTTAGCCTATTTTCTTTAGCATGTTGAAGAAAGGGAGAGTGTTGGAAATATTGGAAAGTGATGGCATAGGTGGCAGCAAACTTCTTTAATAGTCAAATACAATATTCATAAGACTGAAATCCAGGAATGTAACCTACCAGAAACAAGAATGTAGCCATTTTACTCCCAGGAATTCTGCATGCCATGATGTGTCCCTGCTCATATTTACATAAGCTTACACATCGAGACACACACGGCACAATATTATTATTTCTCTTCTTTACATGCTGCACTTTGGCACTGAAATCTTAATCCTAGTCAATTCAAATAAAGTTTGCTATTGACTTCAAAAGAGACCTGAATTTTACACCTGGTGTACTAGACCCTAACTTTCTCTGGAGGGGTGAGAATGCAAGGTTTTCAGGGGAAGGCTACCTGGCAGTCTTTCAAGGTATTCTGTACTGAAGCTTGGTCTCCAATTTTCTGTTGCTTCTTTAGCTTCCTCTCTTGGGTTTCAAACCAAGTTTTCAGCCGCTGAACATTATTTTCATATTCCATCCAGGATTCCAACAGACCTTCCAACAGCTGGATCTGAAAAAAAATATATGCACATGTCTTAAGCAAGTTAACTTTTATTGCTGAGCTAATTTGTTAAAAATCAGTGCAAATGAATGCTTGTAGCAAAACCCCCAGGTTATCCCCCTTTTTTTTTTTTTTTTTTTTTTTTTTACTTAAAAATACATTCCCTCCCCCTTCCCCAACCCTTCTGACTCTTTCTCTGCCCCCTCTATCCCTTATAAGTAGTTATAAGTAGTCATAGATAAGCTAAGTTCTTGTATGCCATTATTGTGGCAAGCCTTTTTTAATATTGTAAATAGTGTTGTGTTATTTTTGTATTGATTTTACTATTTTATAATGTATTTCTATTATGTTTGTTTTGATTTTTACTGTTTTATATCAATATTGTATGATTTAGGCCTGTTCCTGTAAGTTAACCAAAGTAATGTCAACACTCTATCTTGTAACGTTATGTCTCCATTTTGCGTCCCCTGCCCAGGCATACCCTATTGTAACCGTGTTGCAACTATGACTCATACCTACCGCTATGTAAATTGGTTCCTGGGTGAATGAGAATGAATAAGGGTGCTTGAAACATAATGGTAGCAGGCCTAAAAATAGCTCCTGCTCAATGACTGGACCATCAACTCAATGACTGGACCACTGCCTTGCATTGACTCTTCCTGAAACCACATAGCTACTCCCAGGACCCAATATTTGAAAGATAAAGACCCTCAGGAAACCAGCAACATAGAAACAAAGAACAGAATAGAAACCAGAAACTCCATTATTGTATCCCACCAGACAATGAGGACACCTGGAACTGCACGACCTCATCCGAACAGGATTGGCCCTTGCCTGGGCATATCCTGCCTATTGGAATCACAGGTAGCCCACCCCTATAAAAGGGGTGGAAGAGTGTGACCTCCTTGAGGATGCCCTCTCCACCCAGACCAGCACTATGCCACACCACCTGTCCAACCAGAGGCCCTGCTGGCGACCTGGACAACACCTCACTGGAGAAGACTTCAACTGGCCATCTAGGATCAACTCACAGCCTCGATAGGTAGCTATCACCCATCTTCTTCCCCCAAGCAAGGGACCTGAGCTCTGTCTCTGCACACCTTGCCCTCAATCCCTCCATTAAGCCTTTCCTCTCCTGCTACCATTGTGTGAATGTGTGGGAGAGTTTGTGGGAGAGTGTGCGTGTGTGTGTGAACCAATAACTTTGTGGGCTGTCTAGTGTGTTGCCTGTTTAATAAAACTGTTATTTTGGAACTCCAGGTTGGGTTTTGTCTTACTGATCTCCTGGCCCTGCTCCAGTTTCTGCTCTCTGCCCCTCTGACCTTCTTCTCATCTCTCTCTCTCTCTCCCCCTGGCTCTCTGATCTTTTAAACCCTGCCATCTCCCAGCTTCCCCTGCTTCTGCCCTCTGCCTCCCCGTTCTCTGCAACCCTGACCTGCCTCCCAGCTTCAGCCGCAGTTCTGCCCTCTACCACCCAACTCCAACCCTCACTGTCTCCCAGCTTCTCTCTCTTCCCCCTGCAGCCTTCAGCTTCTCCGTCTTCCAGCTCCTTACTTCCCAGCATCCTCCTCTTCCAACTTTTACCTCCCAGCTCTTGGTTCTTTCCTCCACCGCCCCTCACCTCACCTCTCTGCTGTTCCTCCTGGCTTCTTTGACTGGCTTGGTTCTCTCTGCTGCCCTGGCTTGATCCCCCGACTCTGCTCCTTCACTTCCTCTGTCTCCCAGATTTTCCTTCACCCCCAATTAACCCCGGGGCACCAAGTGACCCCAGCTACCCCCTAGTGTTAAAACACAGCCACCACCAAAGTGCATGTTTGTGTGTATGTGCATGTGTGTGTGGACCCATAGTGTCATGTGTGTAGCGTGTGTGTGTGTGTGTGTAATTTTGAGTCACGCCCTCCTGCCTAACAGGAGATCCCAAGCATTGATGTGACGCATGTCAAGTCAACATGCTGATAATTGCTTTCTCAGAATTCAATGTTTTCATCCATTCAGACTTAAAATACAATATGCAATAAAACTCAGTCTATTCATTCTTTGTTCATTCAGGCTAAGAGGCAAAGAAACAACTCAGTTTCTTTCAGGAACCATGCTACTGATCTGACTCATTGGTGCCCAAACATTGTGGCAATCTAAAATAAGCTAAGGGAGCTAACAGCTTCAGAAATAAACACTAACATGGAACAGATGTCTCTTTGCATGAAGACTAACAAAATGAAACAGGTGTGGAATTGGGATCCAATATTATTTTAAGGTAATTTGTGCATCTACAATTAGGGGAATCCATAAGTTCTTATCATTTTGTGTTTTTTCTTTTATTTTAAAATAAACTAATTGATTCTTTAGGATAGAGACTGTTTTTCTATCTTATGTTTGTAGAATGCTCAGAAAAGTGGGTCCTGATCTTTAATAGGGCCACTAGATGCTATTCCAAAACATAAAGAACAAAAATATGGTTAACAAAATTTATAAGCAAGGAAAAAACTGGTTGAGGACAAATTTAAGTGACGCTTTAAACTTCCACACTGCAGAAATAGAAAGCGTTAATTACACTTACACTTTCTTTCAGAATGAACCTCATAATTATAGAGATCACAGAAGTGTTTGAAATAATGAGAAAATGTGCTAAAAATAAACTGTAGGTATTACTAGAAAGATAGTTACATGCCTCCAAGGAGACACGAAGGAATACTACTGACAAGACATTTGGTTTTACCAGAGGAGGAGTTTGCACTACTCAGGACAAGCTACAATACTTCTTGCATATTTGTTTATGAATGGGTTGAAGTTGTATTGAGCCACAAGATCTTCCTTACTTTTTCTGTTATCAAGCCTTGCAGGATCTGCCAGCGTCTGTTCATAGCTCCAAGCTGTTCTGCAAAATCTGTCTTGTCACTGCGTTTACTCTCCACGTCCTGGGTGCTAATCTGCAGCACTGACTGGTTCACAAAGTCTACTGTCAACTGCTTGCAATTTAAATCAATCTTAAAACCCTTACAAAAAGAGAGGGAAGAAGACTATTGTCATTTTTCACTCACCTGTGCAGAGATATATAGATATACAGTGTAGTTTACTACAACTATATTCAAATGTAGTAGAAATATTATTCAGATTTTAGCAATTAAAAAAAAATAGCTTCACTATTTCCTATCTACAAGGGACACTGCATTAAACAAAAATGTTATGGATAAATGGCAGACAAGGTTCCTTGGGTGAACCTGATATCTTTTATTAGACCAACCCAAATAGTTGGAGAATAGTTATTAAGCAAGCTTTCAGGTTCAAAAACCCTTCGTCAGGCTAAGGAAGTTTCAGCAGTTGGTGTGTGCTCTTCCTGGATGGATAAATGCGCATTTTTAACCTTGAGAGCAAAAAACCGCCCAAAACAAAACAGTGAATTGGTTATCACTTGTCTTGGTAATCATAGTTCTGAAGTCTCATCAGGTTTTACTTGATCTTAGACACCACTTATTTATTTTCTTCCTATCTAAAGGTTTTCTACTGTAGCAGAAAAGTAGAACAGCAAACTAGTATTGCTGTTCTTTGATACAACATTAACAAACTAGTAAAATATTCTGTCAAGTCTCTATTGATTCTTTATAAGTGTGTATCAAAGAGAGTTACACACATACCCCTCAGTCTTTTGAGTTATATACACTAACTTCTTGGGTGAATATTTTTCCTCTTGTTACTATTGTTTTTCTATAGAAAAAATATCTGACACTGAACCAGAATCCCAAGATGCATATTTATTTATAAAAGCATCAATTTGGAACTCTGTTAAGAAACTCAACATAACTGATTCTAAATTTTTAAAAAATCCCCTCATATTGCATCTCCTCTTTGTCTTAAAATACATTTTAATTTTGTACTGTAAAACAACAGCTTTTCAAGAATGCACTATGGCTGTCTTTATAGGTGCTCCACACTGGGGGGGCAGGTGCTTTAATTAGAGCAGCTCCCAAGAGACTCTTAAGAGCTGCTCTAATTAAAGCACCTGCAATGTCTCATGTATTCAGCATCCCACACTTCAAAATAGCGGTGGGGGCACTCTACCTAAAGCCTGTTCGATGAACTTTAGTTAAAGTGCCCCTGCTGCCATTTTTAAGCACGGGGACACTGAATACATATGACACTAAGGCTGCTGGAGCATGCTAATTAGCATGTTCCAGCAGTCTCGATTAATCAAGTCTGCTACAACGCGTGCTAATTGGCATGTGTCGGAGCAGGAGTCAGACGTGTATAGATACCCTATATCTCTAAAGAGGGCACCATTTTATGAAAAGAATTCATAAATCAACATGGAACACCTGAAATTCCAATTTGCCATTCTGAATGAAAGCCAGCCATCATATCATTTAAACACTTGTGCATCACCTTATTTGTATCTGAAAAATAAATTAACATTTAATAGGTATGGAAAATCATCTAATAGTGGACTGAATTAAAATAGGTTTATGGTGTGTAAGTTATTACTGAGTCTAGAAATATTCCACTTTATAAGAAATTATTCCTGATTGAACTAGTAATAGTTTAATTACTAATAGAATTCTGATACCCAATTTATTTGTCAACTATCCCAATTTAAATACCTTATATTTTTGTAGATAATCCTTAATGGTTCTCTGTCCTACAACATTTTTTATATTATCCTCATC
>NW_005842120.1:1267061-1267801 GCF_000455745.1 Alligator sinensis | reverse complement strand
GCTGAATGATGTTTTCCATCAGAGAAATCCAACTCATGACTTCAATGATAGCATGACGAGAAGGAAGTTTGTCCATCTGGAGCTGTAAAGGTAGAAAACTTAGTATCAGTGATGCTCTGTCAAGGGAATGCATATAAACAACTTGCTTTTCTATAATATTTCTGCTGTAGCCTTCTCTGCCTTCATTATTCTGCAATATTAAATCATTCTTTCCTGGAGGTCTATAAAAGTATGAAGGTTTTTTGGATGCATAGTACATAAATTATATATATAGTGTACAAGTATGATGCAAGTACAATATATGGGGTTTTTAAATAGTTATTTGATTATGGTTTACTGCAACTTTGTCTCTGACTTCCATTTCCCACTGTCATATTAAGTAGTAACTGGATAAACCTATCAAGACTCCACTGCTAAATTCTAAGAGGCTGCCAAATCTGAGCTTTAATTCCACTACATTCTGGATCAGGTTTGCTAAGAGTCCAATATTTTACACTGTGTCCTCTCTCTTACTTGTTGATGGCTGATGATTCAGTCTGTGTCAATGATTTTCTACACCTTTGCTCTCTTTGCTTGGTAGGTGATTTCTGAATGGATTTTGGAGACAAATCTGTTTCCTTTTGGTAAACAACTGAGCAGTTTTTCTTAAAGACTTAGTCAATTTCAGCTTTTGGTTTATCAAATTTAACTAAAACTTGGTTCTTCATTTATTAAAATAAACCAAGTAAAAAATCCATTTT